>NC_142532.1:20079878-20084878 GCF_964205215.1 Stylophora pistillata
AAAGTTAAAAGGCTTATGAAAAGTTTATTTTTCTTGCTTTTGCAGCAATTGGCCAACATGGACAGCCAGGAAAGTGAAAGTATCAGCCAGTTTACTACAGATAACTCGACAGCGAATCCAGGAGACGTCGTAGACGCAAGCGTGGTAGAAGGTTCACAGTCCTGGGACGCCGACGTGGAAATCGAAATCCCTGAGGTACTGAAAAATCTGGAAAATAAGGGTGTGAAATTTAAGGCCGTGCCTTTTTTGAATGCTCCTAGTCAAAGTAAAATCACGAAGGATCGCTCTATTTATTTTAGCGTTGATACAATCGTCACATCGCAAATAATTCTCGAAGCTTTTGACGCGGCAGAAATCGATATTGACGCTATCACCGGAATCTAGAGAAAGGCGTCCAATAGATCTTGGATCGTGACTTTTAAGAGCCGTGCAGCTAAAGAAGCCGCTCTTGAAATACCTTTTGTCGTGATTGCCGGCCTCAAAGTGTTCTTGGGCGACTGCGAAAATCGTTTGGTCCTCGTCAAGATCCATGAAGCCCCCGCTGAACTACCCGACACTGCCGTGATTGGCCGACTCAGCCACTACGGTCGTGTCCTTTCATTTCGGCGCGACAAAATTGCACAACATATCGAGAATGGAGTAAGAACGGCTCGAATGGCGCTACATCGAACTATCCCTGCCAACATCAACATAGCTGGTGAACCTATTAAAATATGGTACCCAAATCAGCCAAAAGCTTGCCGGAATTGTGGAGCTACTGACCACATGGCCAAAGACTGCTCTGCAGTCCGTTGTTTTAATTGTGAATGCCCTGGGCATCGAGCTCAAGAATGTAAAGACTCGCCAAGATGTTCCGTTTGTTTAGCGGACAACCATTCCATGCCTCAATGCCCCTTCCTGCTCTTCAGCGCGAACGTCGATAGTGAGCCAACGCCACCTAAAACTGAAGAGGAAAAGAAACAAGAGCGAGCCCAGCGCGCCAAGGAAAGAGAAGAAAGGCAGAAAAAACTACAACAACAGAGAGAACAACAGCGACAACAAGAAGAACAACAGAAATTACTAGAAAAGCAGAAACAGCAAGAACAACAGAAACAACAAGATCAAGAGAAACAACGAGAACAACAACGCGACGAAGGTAGAAGAGAACGACCAAGAGAACGAAGAGACGAGCGAGGGAGGGACGATCGAGAAGAACGAAGAGATGACCGGAGAGACGACAGAAGAGAGAGAGATAGAAACGATCGAGATTATTATCGCGGCCGCGATGACCGCGATAGATCTTCCCGCCGTGACTACTCTGGCTCCGAAACTGATGATGATGGATGGGAGAAAGCTAAACCTAGGAGAAGGCGGTACAGATATTAATTCTTTATTTATATTCAATGAGTAAGCTTAAAATAATTTCTCTAAATGTGCGAGGACTCGGGTCCTCCAGTAAAAGTCGAAAAGTTATTCAAGAATTAAATTATTCAAACTGTGACATAATCCTTTTACAAGAAACACATGTCTCATGCAAAAAACAAGCGGAGGAATTCGAAATACTCTGGCGCGGCAAATGTCTGTGGTCCTTCGGGACTGGCAGGTCTGCCGGTGTTGCCATCCTCTTTTCTCTAAACTTCCCAGGCAAAATTATCCGTTTTTTGACCGATTCCGAAGGAAGAATATTGAGCTTACTCATTGACTACTATAATTCTAAACTAAATTTAGTAAACATTTACTCTCCCAATACTATTTCGGATCGTAAAAGTTTTTTCTCTTGTCTGCACAATTACTTTCTCCCCCAAGGGGATCTAGTGATCGGGGGAGACTTTAATTGTGTAGACAATGTCCTAGATAAATTAAATTGTTCCGCCATCCTATTGTCTGATCAAAAACTTCTCCGATCCCTTTGTGCTGACTTCTCACTTACAGACATTTGGCGCAAAAACAACCCGCGCAAAGTAACTTTCACCTGGTCTAACAAAGACCATACCCAGGCATCTAAAATTGACCGCTTTCTCGTCGCTAAAGGCTTAACCCTAGTAACGAAATGTAATATTCTTCCATGCGTATACGACCTATCCGATCATGACTTTGTAAAAATTGAACTAACGACTAACCCTTCTAATCACGGTCCTGGAATTTGGAAGTTCAACAGCTCTTTACTCTCAGATGTAGAATTTAAAAACATTATGTCAAAATCGATTAACAACTTTAAGCTTAAAATCCCCGAATTCGCCTCCCTTCGCGAATGGTGGGATGCTCTAAAAATTGAAATCCGCAAAACAAGTATTTCATACTGTATCCGTAAACAGAGAACAGCAAATGCCAAAAGAATCCTAATTACTAAGCAATTAACCCATGCTAAAAACGCTTTACATTCTAAGCGCTTAAATAACCCAGGTGTAATTAGCGATTTGGAAAGCCAATTGTCCTCTCTGATCTCGAAAGAGGCCGAAGGAGCTAAAGTCCGCTCCCGAGCACAATGGTTCGAAGAAGGTGAGAAACCAACACGCTATTTCTTCCGTCTGGAGAAAAAACGAGCTGACATGAATAGTTTTGAATCTTTTTTTGACGAGAACGGCGTTCTCAGAAATTCTCAAAATGATCTTGAAAGAATTTTAACCAATTTCTACAAGAATTTATTCACCCAAGATCCTCTTGATATGCGAATTCAAACTAAAATAATTGACGACCTCGAATTTTCACTGACTGATTATGAGCGCAATCTATGTGAAGGCCCTTTTTCTAATAAAGAATTACTTACTGCATTGGAAGGCCTTCGGACCGGCAAGTCACCCGGTTCTGATGGTCTCCCAACAGAATTTTACTCGTGTTTTTGGAACGATTTGAGCGAATCTCTCCTTTCTGTTTTGAACGAGGCCTTTCTTGCTGGCTCCCTCGCGGATAGCCAGTACGAGGGCCTCCTACGACTCATCCACAAAAAAGATGATCGACGCCTCGCAAAAAATTGGCGCCCAATTTCCTTGTTAAACACTGACTACAAGTTAGCATCTAAAATCATCACTGAACGATTGAAAAAAGTCATGAACTCCATCGTGCATTCAGACCAAACGTGCGGCGTGGTCGGCCGCACTATCTTCTCAAATTTGGCCTTACTTCGTGATGCCCTTGACATGATTGACAAAACTAATGAACCAGGTATTCTCATTTCCTTAGATCAAGAAAAAGCTTTTGACCGAGTTGACCACGAATTCATGATGAGAGTATTGCGTAAATTTGGTTTCGGCCCCTCCTTTTGTGGGTGGGTCGAACTATTTTATTCTAAAGCCTTCTCTAGAATCATTGTTAATGGCTCCCTGTCCCCCCCTGTCCACTTAAGAAGAGGGGTGAGACAAGGATGCCCATTATCTCCTCTCCTTTATGTGCTAGTTTCAGAAGTATTATCAACGCAAATCCGTAATTGTAAAGATATTGAAGGTTTCCTGCTCCCCGGAGCAGGGGGCCTTCAATATAAAATATCCCAGTACGCTGACGATGCTACTTGCATCTTAAAATCCGAAAGATCTCTTTCTTCACTTCTCCGAGTCGTATCAAAATTTGAACAAGGATCTGGCGCTAAACTGAACACGTCCAAATCTGAAGCAATGTGGTTAGGAAAAGGGCGAACTAGAATTGAATCTCCCTATGGCCTCAAATGGGTCACTAAAATGAGAGTGCTTGGTGTTTACTTCTCAAACGGCCTCGTCAATGTCGACGACGACAATTGGCAGGCCAAATTAGACAAACTAAGTTCGGTTCTAAATCTTTGGAAACAAAGAGACCTGTCTTTTATCGGTAGAACCTTAATTGTAAACACTTTAGGCGCAAGCCGTTTATGGCACGTTGCTAAAGTCATCCCCCCACCCCGTTGGGTGCACGATATCTTTAAGTCGATCATTTGGCCTTTTATCTGGAAAGGAAAAATGGAAAATGTAAGTCGCGATCGCTGTTGTGCGCCCCCATCCTCTGGGGGCCTCAACGTCGTTAATTTTAAAGCTAAGTGCGCTAGCCTGCGCCTTTCTGTTTTTTCCAGTTTAAGAGATGACTTTGGCACATCCAAATGGCATTACCTAGCTCGATATTTTTTAGGACATAAGCTAACTATTCTAGATCCCCGTTTTTTCTTTTCCCACAAATTCTGGCCCCTCTTCCTTCCTTCCTTCCAATTACTACCGGCTTTGTTTAGATAATTTCCGTACCTTGCATCAGAAAACTGGTGCCTTACCTGATTTACTCACCAGTAAGAATTTATATCTTTTGTTGCTTGACCCCGTCTGCGTTGCACCCCGGTGCTCCGGTTTTTGGGCGTCTGCTATGGACCGCCCCATCAATCGTTGGGCCTGGGTGTGGCGCAAGTCTCGCCTAAAGCTAATTGAGAACAAGAAGAACGATCTAATTTGGCTATTGATCCATAGAATGATCCGCGTAAGATATCTCCTAAAGTCTTGGGGATACATCAATAATGACAAATGCGCGATCTGCGGTAAAACAGAAACTATTGCACACTGTTTCTTGGGATGTCCCAGAGTTGTGAAAGTCTGGGACTATTTCTCTCCCCTTTTTCGTGTTCTACTCGACTCCCCCTTCTCTATCTCCCCTACCTCTATCTATTACCCCTTTTCCCTAGACCAATCTACCACCAGTATGTCCTTATCTAACTTTCTCAAGGCAACCATCATATATTGGTGTTGGCTTGCCAGAAACAAAGCTACCTTCGAAGGTTCTCTTTTGAGCTCCAACGCGATTATCGACTTAATTAAAAAAGATGTCCAACTCAGAATTCTTAGCAGCGACACTGATACCTTAAGGAATTTTTGGTCTTTTAAAAACGCATTTTGTTCGGCCGATGCTGGTAAACCTGTCTTCTTTCCCTCTCTTGCTCCCCCCTGAACCTTTGTATATAATAAAACTTGTTAAACCTCGCCCATGAGGGGTCCTTACTCCGGGCTACAGGCCCGCGCGCTGTTTGCGCCCCACATGGTCGGGACAAAACTCTTTGTAAATAGTAAATAGAACTT
>NC_142532.1:20089878-20149878 GCF_964205215.1 Stylophora pistillata
GAGCTTCAATCAAAAGGTAGGGCCCAGTCCCCCTCCTTTTGTCTTTTCTTTTGTTATTTGAATGTAAACCTCTGTTACATGTAAAGAATGATTGTATGACTCTAGTAACAGCTTTTTGGTATTTGTAACAAGCAGGACTTCTAAGAACATGATCTCAGTGCTTTGACTTAGACCACTAATATATCTCCTAGCAACACCAACATCAAGAACAAAAACATATGGAGATAGAGCATTCTCAGTCTGTGCACCAAAATTATGGAATTGTCTGCCTACCCACATCAGAAATGTTGGAACGCTGCCTTTACTTAAAAAGAATCTGAAAACATATTTATTTTCTATATTTATCGACAGTTATTGTGTTCATTTTTAAATTAATTTTAATCAATTTCTTACACTTATTGTAAAGCACCAAGAGAGTTTTTTTGATATGTGCACTATATAAATACTTATTATTATTATTATTATTATTATTATTACTACTACTATTATTATTATTATTATTATTATTTTACCATCCGCTACATCAACAACTCTCTTCCTACACGTAAGAATTTGGTAAGATGGGGATTATCACAAAGTCCTGATTGTTCCTTTTGCCTTAATCCTGAGTCACTCCTTCATGTTGTCGCTGGTTGTCAACAATGCCTTGATCGCTTTACCTGGAGACACGACTCAATCCTTACCTTCATTGCCAAGTCCCTTCAACCTGTAATTAATGTTAGCTCCTCAATCTATGCAGATGTTACTGGTTTTCTAAATCCCTCAATAATAACTGGTGAAAATTATCACCCAGATCTTCTTTTCCTAACCCAGTCCAAGTGCCTATATGTTCTAGAATTAACAGTTGGTTTTGAATCTAACTTGTACGACAATGCAGTGCGTAAAAAAGAAAAATATCGGAACTTGATCAACGAAATGAGTAGAACTTTCAGATGTGTGAAATTCGTAAATCTCTCCATGAGCTCCCTTGGCGTTTTCTCAGATGAATGCTCTACGTTCTTAGGCATGATGAATGACATAAACATTTCCGAAAAGCAGCAACTTTACATAATCAAGAAAATGATAAATATATCTATTAGAGCAACATATTATGTCTTTTGTTGTAGAAATTGGAATTGGTACAACCCAGATTTGATGCCATTTTGATTTTTGTGTGTGTGCTGACTAAGCAGCATTTGTAAATTGCCTACAGGTAGTGAGGTTTACAATTGTACATTTAAAAACACAAATAAAGTTTACATTACTATTATTATTATTATTACTATTATTATTATTATTGTTATTATTGTTATTATTATTATTACTATTATTATTATTGTTACTATTATTATTATTACTATTATTATTATTATTGTTATTATTATTATTATTATTATTATTACTATTATTATTATTATAATTACTATTATTATTAGTATTGTTATTATTGTTATTAATATTATTACTATTATTATTATTATTATTAATACTATCATTATTATTATTATTGTTATCATCCTAGGGTGTCAACCCTCTCTAGCAGCAGCACCTCTTACTCTGGAAAATACACTGACATTAGTTTTCCTTTTGAGTCAGGTAATATAGAATGGGAAGACAAGAAAAAACAAAGATGCTTTGTCATGTGGCGCACTCCAGATGAATGGGCTGCGCTGATCTTCAAATGGGTAACAAATGAGACCTTCAGACCTTCTGTTTTCATAGAATTTAAAAATTCTCCAATATGTTTCATCCATTTTCCAGAAGTCCATAAAAAAACCTGTAAATAACAATATTATATGTTGTCTAGGTGCAAGAAAATGGAATGACAGACACTGTATGTACATTGTTTGAGTTGAGGGCTGGAGATGACACTGCAAATGAAGGTGTAGTGACCTTTCATCTATTTAACCCTTGATACTACTGGTAGCCCACTAGCCACAGACTAGTAGAAATTCAGTTTTGGCCAGTAGTTTTTTATTTCCATTAGCCAGTCTGGCTAGTAAACAATCTGAAATTGTTGTGACATCTAAGATGTTACTAGCCACTTGGCTAGTAAGTTGAAAAGTTAGTGCCCAGCCATGACACTGTAACATCAGTATGCATATTCTCCATACTTTTCTCTATACCTTTCCAATTGTACTGACAAGGAGAATTCATTTACCAATCAAGAGCTTCTTGATTGGTTGATCATTTCCTTTATTCTCCAACCTTACTGTTTGACTCAGCAGTGTCACTGTTAGGAGAAATTAGAAGTCAGTCACTCCTCAGGGTTAAGGATTATGGCTGGGTTTAACCTTTTCACTCTCGATATCTCATTAGTAAATAATATATCTTATTTGATGTTTTTGTTGTGTAGTATTGCTGAGTATTTTTAACAAGTTGTGCCGTATTTTGACGAGCCCGTAGGGTGAGTCAAAATACAAACAACGAGTAAAAATACTCAACGATGCTACACAACAAAACATCTAATGAGTTATTTATTATCTAACACGCCAAACTGTTATTTCAGTGCAAGCGAATTTCGTGGATATTTATTTACGGGGAGTGCGTGACAGGATTATGCAAAGCGGAACGGAAGTAGCGCATTGTCGTGGTGCTGTTTATATTTTCTTCAATAAATGAAGAAATTTCCTGGTCGTTTAGCTTTTTTTCTTCGTTTGACTCGTCTAATAAACTTAGATCTATATTTGCCAGCCATTCTGACTCTTCGTTGTCAGAAATATGATTCAAATTGTCCGCCATTTTTTTTTCTGTAACAACAATCCAATTCTTTGCTTGCTCGATGCAAGAAAACCTGTTTAACCAGTGTTCTAGAGTACAAATACCGTGTGATATTTCTACTCATCTATGGCATTATTTGTACTCTACAGAGTGTAGTTGGATAATAATTCTCCTTATTGTCTGCCATACAATTCTTATAATGTTAGTTTGGAGAATTAAATAATAATTAGTAATCAAATAATAATCCAACAGTTGATAATTTTTAATTTTCATCACTTGTCCGCTTGATATTGTATTGATATTGTAAGTAGAAATTCTGTCTTGATCACTCGTGGTAGTGGAAGGTCTACAGGTAAGTAAATTAACTGTTGTTCTACAACTAAGCTCTGCTACATGAAAAACTTCTCTTCTCACTAGTCACTCTTAGGTGATAAAGAGTTAAGTCCGGGAAAGTAATTTGTTAAGGTTTGTAATGAATAAGAAAGATGGTAAGGTTTGAGCTCGGTAGAGAAATAGATGTGTTTTCGTCTTGTCACAAGCATGGGACAGAGTAAATTCTGAGTCTCCATGAGGAATTTTTCTTTGTCCTGTGCTCGTGACTAGATGAAAAGCATCTTTCTATTTCTTTACAGAATTCAAAACTTACCACGTTTCTTATTCTTTACAAACCATGCTGCCTCAACATTGCCGATCTTAACAGTATGCAAGACGCGTGTCATAAATGTAATTTGTAATGGGCCTTGCTCACCACAGAGTCTCTGTGGCTTAGTGGTAGAGCATCAGAGCGTGGAACCTGTAGATCTGAGGTTCAATTCCTCCTAGGGACTCAGAATTTTTTCTTTGTACCACACTTGTGACCAGACCATCTTTCTAAGTTTGTAAGCCTCCCAGTTAGCTCAATTAGTTAGAGCGCTGGATTGTGTTGTGCAGGAGGTTGAGGGTTCGAGCCCTGGCCGGACCAATACTCATGGTCTTAAAATAACTGAGCAGAATTTACTACCTTTCTATAATATCAAGAAATGGATAGATATTCTAGTCTTCTCGGATAAGGACTAATAAACCATAGGCCCTGTCTCCTGCAGGGTTACGGGTAGATGTTAATTTCCCACGCATGAGATTACTGTGTGGTGGATGTCCTCCCCTGGGGTGGGGAGGTGAGATTGTTACATGGACTGGAGCGGCTGCCAGAGGCACCTGATAATGCTGACATCCAATCACAACCTTATCATTGTAACTAAACACGTTTGTTGTTTAGAGTGCTAAGACTTTACTTTACTTATACTAGAATATAATTACATACATACATTTTATTGTTTTGAGATAAAAGTACAGTAACATATCCGCAGGTAGCTAAGCTAATCTAGGCGGGTCAATGTTTACAGGAAATAAATACAACTAAATACAGCTAAAAGTAACAAGAGAACTAAAAAATGCTAGAATTGACAGCAATGACTGGAGACTACTGATAAACTAAATGTCATTACTAATATTAAATGGCAACAGTCTTGGCGGGAAATTACTGATACATTAAACGATATAATGGAATACATACCAACTGATCAATAAGAGGAAGATATAACTAACCTAATTCTGATAGTGGTCTCTCAGCAACCTTGACACTTACCAACATAACAACTCAATTGCTGTTTGATTCATTGGTCTAAAGGATCTAATGCCGACTAAATTTTGATTTGTTTCCTTTTGTTTCCACAAGAATTCTATGGCATTGACATGTGGATGCTGAAAAAAGCCTTAGGTCAACTGGAACTCAAAGGAAAAGCTCAAATGTTCGAAGCTCCTGATGCTACAGATGATAGTGGACAAGGAGTAAAATTTTTTTCATAGCAAAAGAGGCACCAAAAAAAATTATCACTGCCAGTGCTGATTTCACAGTCATAAATCTCAATTTTGACATCAGATGGTAAAGGCAAAAGAAGAAGGAAAATTAACTTTAGTTTCTAAAGAAACCGGTACTTGTTGATAAAATGTTATGAAAATGATTTATGCTATTCTGCATTGACAAGAAATAGAAATCCTTTGTTGATAGGAAAGTGCAAGTTGCCTTGGGTAGGTAAACCGATGGGTAGGAGCAAGTGTAAGAAAATCTGATGTTTCAACTGCCGACCTTTCTGCACTATCATAGATAGATGCATAATTCTTCTGCTTGTTCCAATGAAAGACATTCTGTCTGGCATCATTGGTTTTAAAGATTTCCTTGTGGGACATGACAGAAGGATCGAATTTATGAAAGCGAAACCTTACACTTTGTTTTAATGATCACAGAGGTTAAATGATGTTATATACTGATCATAACATCTGGCAGATTACATGGCTATACTACCAGCTGAGGAAGGCAATGCAGATTGTCAAAGTTGTAAATAATATTTG
This sequence comes from Stylophora pistillata, assembly GCF_964205215.1. Classification (NCBI taxonomy): domain Eukaryota; kingdom Metazoa; phylum Cnidaria; class Anthozoa; order Scleractinia; family Pocilloporidae; genus Stylophora; species Stylophora pistillata. Next base: position 20,094,967 of record NC_142532.1, read on the forward strand.
CAGTAATCTCAATGTCAAGACTGATTTGCTGAGTGTTGTTCCAAAGTGTATTGACTTTTTATTTTTGATCAGTCATTAAAATGTACAAGAATCTTAATAAAGTGTTCAAGGAATTGTACTTACAGCAAAGTGTCATTTAATGCATTCCCAATTAAGTGTATTCTTAGGTTTGCAAAAAATTCCCAATACTCCTTTTGTTGGCCACTAAGGCAAACTCACTTCCAGCACACAGACCTCTAATAATTTCAATCGTTTATCAAAGTTTTACTCTTGCTGTTCCTGATATGTTGTACGCTTGCCTTTCTCATGTGAATTGGTGTCAGACAAGAAGTAAAAATCCATAGGTCTGGGGGATGGGGGGGGTGAGGTTCAGACTTCTGTCACCCTTTCTCTAGATCTGCAACTGAGTCTAGCCTCTCGTCACCATCAGTCCACTAGAGACTCATTTTCTGCTTTTTGTAGGAAACAACAGAAAAGCATCACTGTGTTCTTTTCGAGAGCATCCACAGGTATCAGAGAAAAGGTAGGAACCAAAAGTGTATTCCTCTCCAAACTCCTATGAATAAAGTCCTGTGCATTCCAATGGTCCATAATACCTTTGACGTAAAATATTCTCAAGTACATCAGATGAGAAAGGCTGAAGTCGTGCTGTGAAGTGTAGCATTTTATCTCACTAATGAATGTCACCATGACTTCTTCCAGGGTAAAATTAGTTGATGTGCTCTCTGTAATGTGCAAAGGACAATTTGTGAGGAAAAAGGGTGTTTTTGGGGCATTAATTAGAGATCAGAGAATTTTCCAGAATTCTTGGCCAAATTGTGACAACCAGAGCTACATTTTAGAGGGAAGTTTGCTAAGCACTCAAGAAGCTAGAGTTGCTCTTGGCTATCACCTTGCACAACTCTTCAATGATACTTCTTTTGTTTCTGGCAACCTCCTGCATGCATCCATAACTCAATAGTGTGTGCTGTGGTGTTTACCATTTGTTAAAATCTATACCCCAAGTCAAACAATAATACATCCAATTTGTTATAGCCAGAATTTCTGAAATCAGTGACCTGATCAGTTGTGTTGCAAACTTACCAACTGCTATATTAACAGCAAAGCTGCTGTTGATATTCCCTTTGACAGCAATGCTTTGTACATGGACACTGAAACTTCCCCTATCAGCCAATGTTGAGTTATCTGCATTGGAGAGAACATTCAAGTCATATAATTTATTTATTAATAAGTATGTATTCATTTGATAATTGTTAAGTGCTTCTGAAATTAATGTATTCACAAATTTAAAAGGATGCACCAGACATACAAAAAAATTCTTCTCCTGATAACTTCTTGATCAACTGCGTGTTTTTCCTTTGCCCTCAGCTTTGTATCTCATTTAAAATGAAAACACAACACAAACGCAACAGCTACAAGATCCAAACAGTCATCTTCCATGATCACTGCTATGTATTGCCCACTAAATTAGACAACAGAATTTGGTTTTACAGATTAAGAAACTCTATACTTACTGCAAAGAATTCTTCAATAAATTATGATGGCCTGAACTATTTGTATGTATGTATGTATGTATGTATGTATGTATGTATGTATGTATGTAATGTATGTAATGTATGTAATGTATGTATGTATGTATGTATGTATGTATGTAATGTATGTAATGTATGTATGTATGTATGTATGTAATGTATGTAATGTATGTATGTAATGTATGTATGTATGTATGTATGTAATGTATGTAATGTATGTATGTATGTATGTAATGTATGTAATGTATGTATGTAATGTATGTAATGTATGTATGTATGTATGTATGCAATGTATGTAATGTATGTATGTATGTAATGTATGTAATGTATGTATGTATGTAATGTATGTAATGTATGTAATGTATGTAATGTATGTAATGTATGTATGTATGTATGTATGTATGTATGTATGTATGTATGTATGTATGTATGTATGTATGTATGTATGTATGTATATGTATGATGTATGTATGTATGTATGTACAAATTAAAGTATACTGAATTGACCACACCACAGATGGGACTTAATATAGCAGTTTAGGGCCAGTACAAATAAATGAATTCTTGAATGAATGGATAAACCGTGTTTAAAAATTCTAATTAACAGGAGGCAGACCAGATGGGTATCTACAAAGTACAGCCAAGGAGTTGAACTCAAGGAAACCACACTGCCTCCTGCTAAAAACCCTTTCATTCCCAGAATTGATTAACATGTAACTGCTCCCTTTAATAATCATACATTATCCAGCAAACAGGTAATGAGAATACTTAAAATTATCTGGTAGAAGTTGTCTTGATTGAACACCAAATTCTGCCAACTAAGTTAGAAGGAAATGTGTTACAGGTAGAGGAGAGAATTAACAATCTTATCTTGGGAGTTAAAAAGAGCTAAATATACCTTATAAACCAAGTGCGAGGGCCATACTGAGAGAATATCAGCCCGAGGTCTTGAGAGTACGGACCGAGCGCAGCAAGGTCCATACAAAAAAGACCGAGGGCCGATATTCTTCCAGTACAGTCCCGAGCAAGCTTGGTTAATAAGAGATTTATTACACGAGTGAAGTTCAAAGGGACACAAGTGCGGTATCATTCGCGACAGTGCCCTGTCCAATACTGAGAGAATATTGACTGGCAATAGAGCATTTTGATTGGTTGATTTTAGTTATTGGCCCTCTGACTTCCCAAGTCATGTAATAATTTACATTTATTCAACAGTCCCTGGCTGTATTTCTTAAATTTGCAAACCCTTACTAAGCATGTAAGACCTAGTCAAACCTAATAATAATGTGTGCAAAAGCTTACTCCAAAAGTGCATTTAGTTTAATTTGTAACTTACACAAATGCGGGAGGTCACTTTCCTGTGCTACAACATGCCATTCAATCAAAGCTCCTTTGGGTAATGCAGGCACAATGATATACGACATTAATCCTGTTGGTGATCCACTTTCTGTCTTGTTGCTCTCACACTGTTAATAAACAATAAACTTATTTTAAAAAGGTACAGAGTCAGTTAAAAGTATGTTCACATAACCATGTTATATCAGGAAAACACTGCTCGAACTTCTACCACCATATTTGGGCAACAAATGCATCCTTGCCTCTGATTGATTCCCTCATAAAACCCAGCCTGTTTTAAAACAGTAGAGGGAATTTAGATGCTTCTAAATTCTATGCTTCTGGTGGCAACTTGTCAGAGTCATGGTGCAGACCTATTGGTTAGCTTGCGAAGCCCTAATCTCCCTTGCAGCCATTTTTAGTCTCGTCACGCAACGCTCCTCCCCACAAACTATTTGAAAACTGTTTGTTCACAAGCAGTTTGTGGGGAGGAGCGTTGCATGACGAGACTAAAAACGGCTGCAAGGGAGACTAGCGAAGCCCATGCTTTTTGTTTAAAAGCTGATTAGCACTAACCCAAGGTTAAACTTTAATGCAGCTTTCTTTAATTACTTTGTTCAAAAGTCTGTTTGGGATAATTTTCTCTATTCTCTTTAGAGCATCCAATCACAAGATTGTAGAAAAAAAATTTAGGATGGATTTTGTTTTAAAGATTTAATTCAGATCTGAAATCAAATTTCACACTTAATCCTGGGTTATCTTAACCCAGTTTTGAACATGCAGTCTGACCCTGGACCAAAAGCAGTTCCTCCTTTTTGATGAAGTCCGAAAAAAAAAAAAAAATAAGAATGATGGCAAGCATTGAGCAGAACTGCGGGAGTAAGGCCACTCCTGCAGTTCCGTACAGCATGCTTACAATTTTTTTTTTTCACAGATTTTTTTGAACTGGTGCAACAGAGGAACAAATTAAGGAACTACTCATAGTCGAGGAAGAAAAAGAAACTGGGGTTCCTTTTACCTTATCTTTTAATGCATGGCTCCAAGCATTCTTTGCAACTGGCACAAAGACAGATGATGTTAGAAAACAAAATCCATGCACGACATTTTGTAGCGATTTGGCCACATTCAGTGCTGTTAAGATTCTGTCAACGTGTTGCAGGGACAGAGGTGCCTCCATTGAGATGCCACCAGTCACCATTGACATTGTTGGCGGCCACAAACCAATGGAACCAGAGATAAAGATGGTATCTCTGACCTGCAGAATAGAGAGTGGGTGGTATAGAATTTCTCATTACACTCCTTAGTCTCAGATTGAGGTCATGAGGACAATAATAATAATAATAATAATAATAATAATAATAATAATTTAATATTTATATCATGCAAATCAACATGTGCATATGATCAAATGCACATCACAACACTTTTCGGGGGACTTTGGCCCGACTACATCAGCAGTTTACAAACAACCGAAGGAAACTTATTTGAAGATGCCCCCTCCCCCCCAATTCCCAGTAAACAGGCCAGACCACATCACAGTAATCTTGTGAGTGGGTTCTTTAATGTCCCCTGCCTAACCAAATTAATTAATTAATAGATGCAGGAGACAGGACCTACGGTTTATTTGAGAAGACTAGAATGTCTATCCACTTCTTGATATCATAGAAAGGGAGCGTATTCTCCTCAGTTATTTTAAGACCTTGAGTGTTGGTCTGGCTAGGGCTCGAACCATCGACCTCAACCTCCCGCACAACATTCCAGCGCTCTAACCATTGAGCTAACCATGAAACAAAGGAAATGTTTACTGAGTAAAGAGGCTCTTGATTGTTAAAAAATTGTTTTTGTCAGTACCATAAAAAAATGTATTAGAGAACAGTATAGAAAAAATGTATGTTGATGTCAGGGTGTAAGGGACAAAGCTAAGACATCAAGTCTACAGCAATCCAGAACAGTAGGGAACTATTATTAATAATAACCACCCAAATCACTAAAAAAAAATTTGCTGTCTTAAGCAACAGAAACATCAAAATACAACTCTGTGTAAATATTCATTTACTGCAATTCAGCATGATATTGAGATGCTTTTTGGAATTCTTATCCATTTCCTAGAATGTGCTAACAGCTGAACATTTCACGTGTTCCTCTTATACTCCAAGCAATATCTTTCAATGTAGAGCCAGGCATGTTACTAACCATTTTGCCAGCCATTGCATCTCCCATATGGCTGATATCAAACTATACAAACGAATAAAGGAGACAAGTTTCTTAAGAAACTGTGGTGCTGCGTCCATGGGGAATATAACAAGGTGACTTTGGTTAGATCAACTTAGTTGATGAATGAATGAAAATTGGCCACCTGATAAAGAGTTTTAAAGCTGACTTTGAAACTCTACGATGGCCAATTTAAATTATCAGCTCAGTGGATAAAACCCAAATTACCTTGATATTAGTACAACATGCATAAATCCTACCTCATAGCTGTAATTATAGATTAATTACCTTTGTTGCCTGGCTGTAAGGTCCAATATTTGCTGGTGCCCAGTGAGAAATGCTCTGAACATGCATAGCTTCTCGCATAGAATTGTTAGCACCCTCAGCCGCATATACAAGGCAGTCAACTTGAATGGAGACATCTTCTGGTAAGTTAAGCTGAATACAAGCCCTATAAAATGGTAAATGGTCTGGAATTACCAGTACAATGATTCACTCCTGACCACAAATTGGTTCTAGCATTTCCCTTATCAGATTTAGCAAAAATCAACAAGTTACTGTCTTATCTTAGCAAAAGAATTCCCTTTCATTTAAAAATCTTACTTGACCAGAAAAAACACGCATCGGCAGAAAACTACTCTTTCCATTTGCTCACATGAGCAGCATACACCCATGGGCAAGTGATGGATACTGAATTGACCAAACAGAACATGCACTTTATTTTGGTTATGTTAGAAAACCAAAGTAATCACAACAGCCAAACAGAGCAAAGGAAATTATTCCACAGAGCCAATGAGATCTCAAAGTACAAACTAAAGGAAAAACAAGCAAACTGAAGTGTAGGGACATGTGACCAAGTCCTGCTTAGATTAAGTTTTGATTTGGATATGTTGGAAAATGGTGCAATTTTCTGGATCAATTGCAGAGCATAGTATAAAAAAACAAAAAACAAAAGCAATTCCAAATTTTTGTCAACACTCCAATGGAAATTCCTCCAAAAACAGGCATTTACATTTGGTCATATTCCTTTGTAAGACAATTGGATGGAAATTACCTAGCAGGTGGATTCACTGATAAAAAGCTTTTGTAAACAGAATTAACTTTGGCAAAGTCATCCATGTTCTTCACAAATAGATGAACCATCATTCCATCAGACAATGATGCCTTCAGACTTGTGAGTGTATCTAGAGAGGAGATGAATCGGCACTTCAATAACTATACCATCACTTATGTTTATGATGCTAAATGCATAATTATGAGACTCTAAGATTGACGGCTCTAGTAACTTATGTTTACGATGCTAAATGCACATCAGAGTCTACAGTTAACAGCTCTAGAAACATGACTTCAACAAGCTTTCCAAGCCATTAGCAAACATCCCCAGCTGTACCAGAGCTGGCTTAGCCACCTAATGATAAAATAATGTTGAAATGATCTGAGCTGCTCTGGGACACCCAGTTGCCCTCACCTTTAAGACTCTGGAACACTTTTCTTGTTACATCTTCAATTGCCAACTTTTTCCCTTCATTATCACAAGAGCCATATATTCCAGAAAGCCAAATGTAGTCACCACATCTGCTATAGAGGATTCTACCTGATGAAGATATTGAGACAGTTGTATAATAGCTGTTCAACCCTTCAAATTCCCAGATCTGGTTGTAAATTCTCCCCTCTAGCTGCTACACATCTCTTTGTAAATTAGTTACAAGAATTTGGTGTCAGGTAAAGATGAGAACATCAATCTGATAAGTTTGTCTGAGTATTCTCAGAACCTGTTTGCAGGATAATTTATGAATATTAAAGGGTGAAGTTAGATGTTGACCATCTCTGGGAATTAAAGGGTTAACTTGTAACAGTTAAAATGTAAATGATGGGGTGCATGAAAGAAAGCTCTGCATGCATTCTGATAGACTGTTACATTCTCCTTCCAAATTGGCATGTACCATATTTTAATGTGCAACCCATGGAGTTAACGATGCACCAAAAGTCACCTCTTAACAGCCCTCTGTTAGTGCATATAATTTTTTATTCTCCACACCATTCCCTATACCTTTCCAAAGCTGGGGCGGATCCAGGATTTAGTCAAAGAAGGTTCAGGGAATTATCTTAGGGCATGCTGCCCTGGGAGATTTTGAAAATGAGGTTTTTGGAAACACGATTTCCAGCACTTTGAGGGACAATTTAGGGAGTTCAACCGAACCACCCAAACCACCCCTGGATCCACCTCAGTTATGGTATTACTGACAAGAAAAACTTGTTTAACAATCAAGAGCTTCCTAATAGTTGGTGATCATTTCCTTTATTCTTGTGACCTTTTTATCTGAGTCAAAGGTGATAATGTAAGGGGAGATTACTTACACTAACCCCTTGAAGTCCCTCATAGGGGTTGAATAGTTAAACATCTATTCTAGGCACCCCTTCAAATGTACTCTGCAACTGCAGGTAAACTACAGGGACGCACTTGTGCTGTGTGGTCTTCGCACTCTCTCTGATTGGCGTGCCGCTGCATGCACGAAGTTTATCCAGAGAGTTCGGGACACTGGTGTCTTTGCTAACTTGCTGCCACATCGCACAACTGTGTCCCGTGGATACAATCTACGCTCAGACACTCTTAGAGATGATCCTGCTATGGCTTTTACTAACCGTCTCGATAAATTTATTACATTATAGATATTCTTAGAACTTTAAATGTTTCATGTTATTGTATAGATATGATTTGTATCCTGACCACTCTTGTAATTTAGCTGTAAGCTACAAAAAGAGTAATTAAACTGATTATTATTATTATTATTACTATTATTATTATTATTATAACCTAGCATGTGAGCTTGTAATCAAAGAACTGATATATTCTACCTCGAAGTTCTTTCCCTAACTCTGGTTGACTCTTGGGAATTTTTATATTCAGTGGCCTCTCCGCAATTCCCTTTTCTTTTATATCTGTTGTGTTGTCTGGCTAACAGAAATAATGATTCCAATCAGAGAATTACAACGATAGTTACAAATTGAAAGATTTAGAAAAGGAGCACTAAGAAATTACTCTAAGTTGTTGCACAATTAGCACCTCACATTTGCACATGTAATTATCACATCACCATCTACACACAGGCCTATATAAATCTGTTGACAGGCCTCATTAAATATTCACTCTGAACACAAAAAGTAATAGTCAACACTGTTGACATCATTAAATTAAAGTAACTATTTATACCCTTAAAAGCATCATAGAGTGAGCTCATAAAAAAAAGGTTAAATCTGTTTATGAGCCAAGTGGCCCATTAGCAACTGTGGTAAGGGTGGGAGCCACCCACTGACAAAGCATTTTTTCGTTTGTTTATTTGCCTCTTCCATTTGCTAAAGATAACTGTTTGGAAAAGGAAGTTGAAAAAGTCCTACCAGTATTTGCAACTTGTCAAATAATTCCTCACATTTGTGGTTTTTTAGCCCCAACTCCGAATTAACCTGGAAAGATGGAAAGAATTAAAACCAATTTGAGAGGTGTGGTACTGGTGACTAGATCCAGGACCTTCTCAGCATGCATGTCAACAACAGCAGAATACAACATGGTGGTTTTACATTGAATGCGTCTCCATTACTTTGTGTTACAAATACTACAAAAGGGTGCTCAATCATTGTGTGAAATTTCTGCTGCAATAGACTGCTCATGATCTGCTTTGATTGCTACTATGCATCTTTTATTTCAGCATTTTAAAAAAGAAATGTTAGAACAGAGGAATTGTGTAAAGTAAGAAGAGAACATTTTCTAAGTCTAATTCAAACATCGTTCTAGAATTAGAATTAGAGAATTCTCTAAGCTCCTTTGGTTGATGAATATCTCGCTCTGTATTAATCATTTCCTTTACTTTTAAAAACTAAAATTTAAAGTTAATTCACTGAAAAATAACTATTGAGAAAACACCATCTAGCAGATAACTCCATCCATTCTCAACACTTGTTTGCTGAAAAATGTATGAGTGTTGTTAAGAGAAGTTGCATGTTTATCAGAAAGAGGAGTTAAAGGGTTAACTAGCTGATACCTTATCAACATCTTTATCCTCTACATGAATTTTCTTGAAGCACAGGAAGCCCACAGGAGCAAAGGCATCATCTGAATGAATGACACTTTCACTTTCTTCTCTGGTAAGCAAATAACAAAAAAATAACAATTCACGCAACGACATAGGATTCCTGTTGAAGCCAAAAAGACAGTGTGGTATCCATTCTTCCCAATATTGTAAGTTTTTCAACTAAATGCAAACTATATATATTAATTTCATTCACCAACCAGTTTCAGAAGAATTTTTAATTAATTTTTATTATAATGAACTCCACCTTTTTTTGCACTTGGTAAGTATTCAAAAATCCAATGTTCAGGGAAAGAGGTAGCATCTATAGAGAAACACCACCTTGTGCCTCAGGAAAAGGGAGGTTGATAAGTTCATATAAGGGACTGCCAATACACCTTCCTCATTGTAGGGTTAAATTAATATACACTCAAGGATTATAACTTACATCACTATTCTCTTCTTAAACAAAGGACAATCCAGAGTAAAGGTTTCATATTCTCCTCCTTCTCCACAAACATTTGAACCATACTTGTCTTTCTAGTATAATTGTAAAAAATATAATAAACAGAGGATATTACTGGCCGCACACGAATACATGATGAATTCTCAGTAATACTACACAGTCCAAAACATCTAATAGGATATAATTTTATAAAGTACATGGCAAGCCATATACATTATGTTCTAAATTCATTTGATGATTGTTTTGCTCACCAGGTTACACATTAGAGAATACACATCTGCTATGGGCAGTCCCAAATGCCTCTTTGGACTTAGATCTATAAACAGCCATTAAAAAAACAACATGTAAATAAAGAAGGACTGGTGAAAAAAATAACGAGGTTAATAAAGATCTGAAATTTTTAATAGGAATTGCAGTTAGCTTCTTGCATAGTTGGGATTCCATGTTTGGCTGTGATGAAAAAACTAGGAAACAAGTTTGTCAAACATTTTAGGTAATTAACCCAGGCTTTAATTCCTAAGAGTGAGCAAGACAGAATTTCTCCTTACAATATCAATACAATATCAAGCAGACATGTGATGAGAATAAAGAAAAATATGAATTAGGGGATTATTAGTTGATCCAATACCAAATTCCCAAAACTTGCATTATAAGATTTGTATAGCAGACAGCAAGGAGAATTACCAACAAGATCTTGGGAGTGACAGGGTTAAATTAAGGGGAAAATGTGGTTCCATCATTAATCCTCATTTTTAAAGTTTCTTTGAATAGTTTTCAGCCAAGAGGTATAAATTTTGTTTAAACATATCTTCTCATTCAAGGTGACTCTGAGATGAATGAACAGTTTTCTTGTTCTCAGCTTATTTCAAAGGCCAAATGCAGTGCAAGATTTTCGTGTTCCTATTCTTTATACAAAATAAGCTGTGTTCACTCAGCTACAGAGACATGAATGAAAATTACAGACAAGTGTGTATACCCATTGCAGCCACTTTTATCAAAATGGCTTCAACTCCAGAGGAAATCATTTCACCGAGCAATTCTGTTTGATCTCGCCGCCAAAGATAAGCCAGTGAAGATAATCCCAATCTGGAGCAGCTAAATATGAAACAATAAAACAACTTGCTAATTCTAAAATTATGGTTACTGGTAATTATAAATTCACAAGTTGTAAAGCTAAGATAGGGATCATCATCTTGGTGAAGTTTAACTCCCAGAAGTGATTAACATGTAACTTCTCTCTATAATATCCAAACATTACCCTGCAAACAGGCAATGAGAATACACAAACTTATCATGTAGAATTTGTTATCTTCATTTAACACCAAATTCTTGACACCAATTTACAAGGAAATGTGTAGCATCTGGAGGGGAGAACTAGAAATCAGATCTTGGAGTTAAGGGTTTACTTAAACTGACTCGCAAGACAAAGAATCCTTACTTTCGTTTACAATACAAACACATTCAATAATTCCTTTTATTTCAATACATAAAACCCATTATAACCCATTAATTTTGGTGTGATTTTATTGGTTACTTTATGTCACGTGGCGCAAAATCACAGGACAGTTATCACGCAATAACCCCCGTCCGCGTCGATATTGGTCCTTCGATTATTTCCACGAAAAAGAAACATAGTCAACACAAGAGTTTCATCTTTTCTGTTCTCCTATTTACCTGGAAGGAAACCAAACTCATTTTTTTTTTTGCTTGCTCGCGTCAATCACGCGCATTCACCATCAGATCACCACTGGCTTTTTTACTGTGTTTACCCACAGTTTAATTGCGATTTGAAAATTAACAGGAGGGTCATAAAATAAATAAACCCCGTTCTGGCTTGCTGGTATGTCGGCTGATAATGTCCTTGGCTGAGAGATTGTCCTCAAAATTTCATATTTCCCCTCGAAGCTTCGCTTCTCGGCCAAATATTCATTTTTTGGACAATCTCTCCGCTGCGGACATCATCAGCCAACATACCAACCGCCTGAAGGGGTTTATTTACTAAATATTCAGACAAGCGTAACATTTCTGATATAGTGTACAAAGTTGTGAGGCAATCAAAACTCCTGTGACTACCAGAGTGTGAATCTCAGTATTTGATTGGCTAAGACAGGAAACAAACCCTGGAGTTTTTTGGGTTCAAAATGTGAACAAACGAAACTGAAGGTTACCCCTACTAAATGGGAAAAGTATCTGATGGAGAATTTTTCAAGTGCTTCTGAAAACCAATGTACAAATGAGATAAAAATAAAAATGTAATACGTCGTCTTACACATGCTCCACTCTAACTCGTTGATAATCAGACAAAATAGCTCCAGTCGACACTGCATCAAATTCAATTTTCTCCTGAAAGAAACAAATTAAGGTACATGTACAGTCAAAGAATGCCAAGCATATTTGGACCACAAAAGAGCCACCTATACAGGGAATAAATGAGATAACTGACAAAAGCCATGACTTAGATAACATGGGTGGAGGCGCGGTGGCCTCATGGTTAGTACGCTTGACTCCGAATTGAGTGGTCCAGGTTTGAGCCCTGGCCAGGGACCCTGTGACAGACTAGCACCCCATCCAGGGGGGAGTAGAAATACTCCCAGTCGCTTCATGTTACGGGGAGCAGAGCTAAGCACCAGCATGACAGGCTACTTGGTTCTTAAACAGATTTTTATATAACATGTGAACTGAAACACACACACATGGATCATATGAGGCATTAGGTGTATGTTGAAATGGTTTGTATCTTATTTTGCTACTTATGTTAATCCTTTCAAACCTGAGATCTCATTCGTAATTCTCCTTTCTGTCTGCCATACAATTCTTATTATGTAAGTTCTAAGAATTTGGTACTGGATCAACTAATAATCCCCTTATTGATGCTTCTCTTTATTCTCATCACTTGTCTGCTTGATATTTATTAATATTGTAAGGAGAAATTCTGTCTTGATCATTCATGGAAGTCAAAGGGTTTAAATGCTCCATTTGCCCTGTAAGTTTGTGTCCTATAAAGCCATGGCATATTTCCCAATCATGCTCAAGCAAAAATGGTACAAATTGACAGCACAAAAATACCTTTATATTCTTAAGAAGTTTATACAGGTCTTCAACTTCATCTCCTTGACTTTCTGTGTACACTTTTCCTTGATCCACTGAAGATCCCTCTATTGTTCCTCGATAGAGAGGCAAGTCCATGGCTTGTGCATACAGGTCTATCGCATTGTGACCCACAGTCTGGTACATGTAGCTGTCCAGTTCATCCGCTGGTGTAATTTAACAGTTACAAAATAGGATTGCATAATTAAATAAAATATTAAGTGTGGAATTGAAAGTTGAAAATGAGGCTAAGTGATATTGTTTTGCATCTCTTGTTTTGTGCTCAGGATAAAAGCAAACAACAAAATTCAATTATTCAATTATGCGATTCAAGAAAAGTCTATTACCTGACTTGTGAATTCTGCATTAATTGCACTTGAAAACTGATATCAGTTTTCACATGCAATTTAATGCCAAATTCCCTCATCTGGCGATGGATTTTCCTATCCAATATCAGGTGGACTGGTAGAATGACAAGCATGTAGGACTTCAACTCCAGTGCTCCTGATAGGAGCCCAGGACTCTGGGATTGAGCCTCGCCTCGGTCATGGTATTGGGGTCCTGGGTAAGACACTCTACTCTCACAGTGCCTATCTTCACCCAGGAGTACATTTTCATACCAACAAACTGACAGGGAAACCTAAGGAGGGGAGGGGAGGGGAGGGGAGGGGTGGTTATCAGAGATTGAATGGTATCTCATCCTGAGCAAGTAGCTAAAATCCTAGTCACTTCATGCTACCAAAATTAATTGAAAAGTCTGGCTAGAATAGGCTATATACAGCTTCCCTACCATCCCAAGAATTTTTTTGATGCTAGGGAGGGTGGGGGGCAGCTGTACCTACGACTGGATGGATAACTAGACAGTTTTCAAATTGTTAGGTCACTCTAGAATCTCAAAAGGCATCTACATGTATAATTTTATATACAGTTTGTTGTGACGGAGGGAAAAATAAAATGGTGTCTGGAGCAAAGCTCTTCTTCATAACAATCCCCTACCACTGTAGATGTATATTCACACATACCATCTCCTCTTGGCTTTAGATTAGCAAGTGCAATGATAGTGTGACCTTGTTGAACGCACTGCATCATGTTGTAACAGCTGTCCTTTCCTCCGCTAGAAAGAAGAAATCAAAGCAGCCGTGATTCTCTGGCGCACGTGCGTTTCAAACAACAACAAATGTTACGATCTACAGTACAGTGTGTATCTATTTACCCTCAGAAGAAGTCAGTTACCTGATTAAAGCAACAACCCTCATCATTACAGGAAAAAGATCTCGTCGACAATCTCTGATAACGTCTACTGACTATTCCATTGTTTAACCAGGCTGTTTTTCCTTTGCTACCGGCTCGAATCTGCCGCCATTTTGTACGCACAATAACTCAGCGGATGCCGCATGAATATATGCGTGAATTGCACGCATCTATAGTGCGCAGTATGTTGTTGTTTCGCGCTATCTCTTCCCGCCATATTTGAATCCGAATTGGATAGACGACAAATTTAGCATTCTTTTTCTCGTTGTTTACATCGGTGGTGGTTGAAAATCCAAGCGTGATGGATGATCAAAACGGATCTATAATAACTGAGGATGAAGCTGCCTTGTATGACAGGCAAATACGGCTTTGGGGCCTGGATGCTCAGAAACGGTAGGTTTCCTAACAGCTGTTGTCTGCTTTTTCTTCGAGTCGAACCTTTATTTGTAGTAGAAATTTGAAATGTTTCGCCATTGGATCTGTGCGAGTTCGAAATCAGAGAAGAAATCTTATTTGCTCGATTGAGCAGCAAGTGAACCCTCTTTTATACTATTTTGTCTTATGTTGTGGAATTTTTCGTTTCAGGCTGAGAGCTTCACGTGTTTTGCTCGTTGGCATGCGCGGTATTGGAGCCGAAATATGTAAGAATCTTGTGCTTTCAGGTGTGAAGTCCTTGACAATAGCTGATTCCAATCCTGTAAACGAACAGGATTTTTTGTCACAGTTTCTGGTGCAGAGACAGGATTTAGGAAAGAACGTGAGTCTTGTCATGTCTGTATATTTCTTTTTTATCATAGGTTACGTGATGTGCTTTTTCCCACAAAGGTAGTTGTCTTATTATGAAAGATATGTGGTATATTTGTCTTTGACAGTGTCTGACATCTCAATAACCTGAGTGGAAGATGATTTCTGCTTAGCCACTGCCAGTAAAAACGTCCCCATTCAGGGCCGTCCTTATATTAAGCAGGCTTCACACCTGGCAAATTTATATGCTGATCCTGGCGATCAGCAAAAATTTCCAGGTGTGCCTGGTGCAGGAAATGCAATTTTCACTGATTGCTACAATCAGCATATAAAATTGCCAATATCTGACATGCCAGATGTCTGTTATTTTAAACGCTGATTGCAGTAATCCAATTTGCCACCATTAGTGAATAAAATTGCCAGGTATGTCACCAGCTTAAAGTGGACATCCAGACCACACAATGAAATTTAATTCCTGGGTTAGAGCCATGTACTTTTTGCAATGTGAAGTAAAAAACCCCAAGTTTCTCAAACCAATTTTAAGAATACCAATGGTTTTAGATAATGCAACTCCTTCCTTGATTTTAATCTAGCGTGCGGAGTCTTCCCTCCAGAGGGCCCAGCAACTCAACCCTATGGTACAAGTAAAGGCTGACAGTGAGGATATTTCCAAGAAAAGTGATGAGTTTTATAGAGATTTTGATTTAGTTGTAGCCACAGACTGTTCTGCAGATCAGCTGGTAAGTAATTTCTGCATGGAACACTCCACTCTTAGTCTTACTAGTAGACAATATACTATCACAAGTGCTGCAATCTGATTAGCTACTGCACTGCTTGCTATTTTTTACACTTTTCATGGCTAGTGAGTAAAATAAGAAGTTTGGCAGTGTACTGTTTTAAACAAAATGAAATACTAACTTTTGTACGAGTAGCAGATTTACAATAAAGTAATTTTTTAATTGATATTGGCTTTCTCCTCATAAACTATCGCATCTTTAAATTAGCTGAATTATACAAGCAATTTGATTGGTTCTTATATGTGATCTATCGGAGGAAAGACTTGTAGGTGAAGTCATAATTACCAAATTTTAGTTTCTTTATTATATAAAAGAAATAGATTCCATGTTGGCATGGGTCTGTTCAATAATACATCACCAAGGACATAAAAATGTGATAAGGACATCACTGACTCACTCAGCTGCACCTTGTGTGTCAATTTTTTTGTTCTTACCTCATTTTGACCTGGTCTCTGATCTTTTACCGAACTGCCGCACAGTAATATGGAATCTATTTGTTGAATATTTAACAATTATTCCACAAGTGCGCATTGGATATGAGATGATAGATAGCCAACGAGGCGCGTAGGGCCGAGTTGGCTATAATCATCTCATATCCAACAAGTGCGAGTGGAATAATTGTTTTATTAAAAATGTTAAATTAAATTATTAATTTTTATTAAATTTTTTAGCTCCCTTTTAATTTTAAGCTGATGCGTATGCTTACTATATTTGTAGATTATGGTATATTGGCTCATATACCATAATGTCTAAGCCAATAAAAAGTCTTGAATTGCATTATCCAATGATCCAGTTTTTAATAAAAATTTTTAGCTCATAACCTGATTGTTAATGAGGCTGGTGACTTACATTCATGTAGTGCAGGGGTGGTTCGGGGGGGGGGGGGGTAGTTCAGTCAAACCCCCCAAATTTTCCCTCAAAATGCTGGAAATCATGTTTCCAAAGACCTAATTTTCAAAGTCTCCTGGGGGAGCATGACCTCAGACAATTTTCCAAACCCTTCTCAACTAAATCTTGGATCCGTCCCAGTAGTGATGTGTGAGAAGAGTTGAATATGCTGCTTAACAAAGCAATGTATTGTGGTTTGGGGTTAAGTTTCGTGTACAGCTAGCCCAGATGCTAGCTTCCTACTTGATGGAATTCCTTATCATGCTACTTTGATTAAGAATTATATTGTTTGAATTATTTGTTTTCTTTATTTAAAAATGGAATCACTTTGTTCCTTAGATTCATATGAATGATGTTTGTCATGGTAGTGGTGTAAAGTTCTTTGCAGCTGATGTGTTTGGCTTCTATGGATATATGTTTGCAGACCTTGGAGAGCACAAATATGTTGAGTATGTCAATGAAAGTTTGTTGTGACACTTTTAAGGAACATTAAAATTAGCAGCAATTTGATCAATTCCAGTCAGCACAGGGCTCCAAGCTGCAATAATTTTTTTTATCTTGGCAAAAAAAAGCTGCTGGCAACTAAATTCTTAGGAGAAGTTGCTTAGGGGTGTAAAGGAAAAACTGTAGTTCAGAAGATGAAGACTTCCATGTAGACTTGCACAGATGATATCTGGAGCCTCTTTTTGGTCAGTACACTCTGCATTTACAACTCAGATAAATTAGTGGTACCTTTTAATCTTTGTATGTTGTTTTTTTAACATGTAGAGATGAAACAATTTTTAGTGTAATAGAAAAATCCGAGCCCCAGATGGGACTTGAACCCACGACCCTCTGTGATCTAGTCGGATGCTCTAACCACTGAGCTACTGGAGACTCTATGGTGAGCAAGGGTCAATTTGTGGGCCTCGACTGGAACCGCATTGCGCGGCTACACAGCCAAGTATTGGTTAGCACCTGTGAAACTCACTAACAGCATCACACTGTCACATTAAAGCATATCAAGATGCTAAGCATCCGACTAGATCACGGAGGGTCGTGGGTTCAAGTCCCATCTGGGGCTCGGATTTTTTCTATTACACTAAAAATTGTTTCATCTCTACATGCTCACTTTGGAGGTTGGTTGGGCGCATCTTGATATGCTTTAATGTGACAGCGTGATGCTGATAGTGAGTTTCACAGGCGCTTACCGATACTTGGCTGTGTAGCCGCGCGATGCGGTTCCAGTCGAGGCCCACAAATTGACCCTTGCTCACCATAGAGTCTCCAGTAGCTCAGTGGTTAGAGCATCCGACTAGATCACGGAGGGTCATGGGTTCAAGTCCCATCTGGGGCTCGGGTTTTTTAACATGGCAGTATATTTCCAATGAACTCATGTCTTTCAGAGAGAAACCAAAGGTTGTTAAGGCACCAGAAAAGAATAACTCAGGCTCTGATGGCGAACCAGAAGCAAAACGTAGAAAAGTCGATGCTAGTGAAACCACCATAGTTCAAAAGGTAATGAATCTCTTTTAAAAGTTGTTTATTACTGAGGAAAATGTCTTGAGTAATTAGAATTTAATTGGGCGTAACTCACAGGACATTTAAAAAACTTGCCTTCAGGTAACAAGTGAGGAGATCTAGAAGAATAATAATTATTGAGGGAACTTTTTACAGTCAAACTGCCAATAAAAATATCAATAGGGTGACAGCTGAAACTGCATTGGACTTTGTTTTGTTCTTTGATAAATTTTTTAAATTTATGTTATGTGTATTATTTTAATTCTATATAATGCGATAAGTGTTTATGTTAAGTTGTTTAGTTTGCAGAATTCTACAGATTGAAAGCTGCATTGTCATGCAAACTAGATGACAGACCTGTAAAGATTTTGAAAAGATTACCTTCTGTATATTTTACGATGAAAGGTATGTGAAAGTTATAAAAGCTTCTCATTGATTGAGTTTAATTTTGTTATGGTGGAAAAATCTACTTTGCTTACTCACTGGCCTGTCAGAAGAAAATTCTTATCTTTGCTGACCTTCATCATATGTATAGTTAATTTATTTGATCTTGACTTTACTGTACAGTTCTTCTAAGATTTCGCAGCCAATATGGCCAACTCCCACAGACTTCCACAAGTTGCGAGGACAAAGAGAAATTGTTAATACTAAGGGATGAAATAATGAAGGAACTGAACCTCGATGTGACGCTTCTTCCAGAGGAATTTGCTTCGTGAGTGTGTTCAGTGGTAGCTTTTTGTGTATATTGTGTCATGATTTTTCTCCCCAAACATATTTGTTATCCTAGACGTGAATCCGAATTCTACCTTAAGGGGACAGAGCTGAATAATGAAATGCTGCGTCAGGGGCTATGTGGTCAACAACACGGGCTCAAGTGTCCTAGGTCTAAAATTTTGCGGAAAATAATAAGGGCTGACCTTTAAAACTGAGGAACTCTGTTTTCGTTGAAGGCACTTTCCTATTTCCAAAGGTTGAAAGGAGAAAATTAATTTTTGAAAATTTTAAGGGTGTACCAAATTTTTGGAGGTTGTTCTGTAAAAGAAAAGCGGCAAGGAAAATGATGCCTCGGAACAACAGAATAGGAAATCAACCATGCGAACGACTCAAAATCCGTGTTTCCGCAGCAAAACCTGGTGCAAGCATATACGTTATTCAGCTCTGTCCCTTTAAGGTATTTTAGGTAAATTTATGTGCAGCAAGCTGATTTAATGAGTACCACTCGACATTGATAAAACCAAGGGGGAGGGGGGGTGAGGTCATATCAGCAAATTCCTTAGAAGAAACTTTTTTTGTGACAATTTAATCCAATATCACTGACGTTTTTCTGGAAATAATTCTACAGAAAATAGGAGCAGCCACTTAAGGAAGTGTTATTACACAGCATGTATCATTCAGGCAACTTGGGACAGTGCTGTCCAATTGTGAAACAAATAAATTGTGAACTAAAAGGCAGTGGTTAGACTGTGTTTTTCTATCAACTTGAACTGCAAAAAGTATCGGCAATAATTAGTGATTTGGTGATAAGAAAGTTTTTAAAATAATTTTCAACTGATAGGCACTGTATTGCAGAAGTGAGTCCTGTGTGTGCCATTGTTGGCGGCATCGTGGGGCAGGAGGTTGTAAAGGTATATTCACATAATTCCTACCACTCGATTGTAATTTGTAATTGTTTTTTTTTTTGTTTTTTGTTTTTGTTTGATTGTATAGGTGTCTCATTAATGGAACATTAGCTCTGTGAGATCTCTCCTGCCAAATTGTTCTTGGCGAAGCTTATAAATAAATAAATAAATATTCATAATAGTATCAGTACACTATTTTTTTGATAGGGAGGTGAACGTAATAACAGGGTTTGTACAGGTCGTGGAATTTTAATTTTACATTTTCCAGGAGTGGAAAGTTCTGGAAAAAAGACTGCAGGTCCTGGAAATCTGCTTAAGTCTAGCAATAAAGTTTTCAGAATTTAGGTTGTAAGAAAGAAATGTGGACCCTAAGGACAATTGATTTCGAAGTCTTTGGAATGATAGGGTTTAAGGTGAAATTTGGAGTCCTAGAAAAGTCCCTGAAATTTTTATCCAGGGTGCAAACCCTGGATGATGTTAATACTGGAGGCTTAAAACAATTCCATATAAAGAAAACTTGCTGCAGATTTGCTGATGGAACTTTTTCCAATGCTGTAACATGTTAAGGTGAAAAAAAAAACTGTGAAAAAAACTGTTAAAAAAAAAGGGGGGGTTCACAGACTCACTTCTGTGATTTTTCACTGACGACTTTTTTTAATTCTCTATCATTTGACAATACCCTTGCAAACTCAACTCTGGGCAACAAGAGGCTCTTGTTTCTCATGTGCAGTAATCATGGGCATGAAGGATCCACAAGGCAATACCAGGGAATTACCTCAAAACATGTCAGTGTTTGTACAATTCTTTGTGAGGGTCAAACATGATAATGATTTCACATCTTTAATGTCAATTCTTTCATCTGCGGTAGTGTATATCTGTTAGTCAGACTCATTTTACTCATATATTTAAGTAAGGATTGGGTACTCATTGGTTATTTGCAAAGTTCTTGTCATGAAATTTTTGGCATCTGTCACTGTGGTTATTAATTATCCTTCATACTCCCACAGGCTGTTTCAGGAAGAGATGCCCCACTGAATAACTTCTTTTTCTACAATGGTGTAGAGGGACATGGATCTGTGGAATGCTTCAAATGATGTTACAACATTCTTTCTTTCATCCATTAAGTTTAACTGTTAACAGGAAGCCTTGTTTAAGAGGACATGAATCATCAGCAGTCCGTAAACTTCCGTGTGTGGTGGGCTGTAGGGCGACCCCCACAGAGACAAATTACTTTGAGATGTGCAAATGACATTTTTTTTATTCTTCTTCTTATTATTATTATTATTGTTATTATTATTATTACTATGATTACTATTATTATTATCATTGCTGTATATTTTAATCGAGATTATCATTATTCTTATTAAAGATGAGCATTTTGTCGCAAGTAAATAACTAGTAATTAATAGTGAAAGATCCTTTCAAATGTAACTGATATTATTTAAAACTGGATCATTGGCTAATGCAATTCAAGACTTTTTATTGGCTTAGCAATTATGGTATACAAGCCAATATACCATAATCTACAAATATGGTAAGCTTACATGTCAGCTTAAAATTAAAAGGGAGCTAAAAAATTTTCCCTCAATACACATTTGTCTAGTATCTTGGGGGCGTTTTTAATAAAACAATTATTCCACTCACGCTTGTTGGATATGAGATGATTAACATCCAACTCGGCGCTACATGCCTCATTGGCTATCTATCATCTCATATCCAACATGCCCTTGTGGAATAATTGTTAGTTTAAAAACTGGATCATTGGATGATGCAATTCAAGAGTTTTCATTGGCTTAGCAATCATGGGTTATGAGCTATTATACCATGTGCATGTATGCAGATGAGTTACACTGTAAATTTTTTTGTATGTTGAAACATCCCATTTGTTCTATAAAATAAAGTTGGGAAGAGTTATCTATATTTTAGGGCGTTTTAAATTATCATCTCATATCCAACAGGCATGAGTGGAATAATTGTTAAGTGGTCAAGGGGTTTCTTTGCTTGTACTTGGGTTAATGTTTAAAATGAAGAAGGCTTCCTTATTTCTGTTACTTGTTCAACGATCAGTTTTCCATCTTGAGATTTTGATAGCAAAAGGAACACTGTGAATGCAGTCATACGGCTTTTTGTAGGAAGTTGTCTTTTATTGAAAAATGACAATTCACCTGTGGCTCGTTTTAATTTTGAAAATGTTGAAGATTTTCCTTGATCTGCAAAATTAAGTTTTTGTAGAAAAAAACCATCCCGCAAAATTAAATGTTTCAAAAACTTTCTTAACTTAGTCCACAGAAACCTCCAGGGGACTAGGCAGAGGAGTAAGCAGGTGGCAGGGGTGGGGTAGAGAGCAGGAGGCAAGCCCCTTAGTTTGATTAAAAAATTAATTCAGATATTTGAGGGGAGTACGCACGTACGTACGTGGAAAAATGAAAAGGAGAGGTTGTTTTTGAATGGGCATCATGGATGAGGTTGAAACAAAGTAAAGGCATGGCAAATGCCGCGTCGGGTCACTAAGGAACGACACCCTTCCCAGCTTTTTGCCATTTCTGAATAGTGTTTGAAATGGGTGAGATGTAAGATGTGGAAAAGTTCAGGACGGAACCTTGAACTAGGATAGCACGTCGGATCGAGCGTTTTACCATTATGATACGGACCATGATCAAAAATCTTACTTTATTTTCGCTGGCATTGTTCTCTTCAAGGAAAGGTCTAATCGCCGGTGGAATTAAGGTCTTGGACAGAACTCTTTACATGAAACTTCTCAGTACAACAAAAAACAGTGGAGCGACCCAACGTTCATGAAATCAATTCATCTTTTACTGAGATTGGCCAGATCCTCTCGGTCCACTAACTGAAGGACAAAACGGGCGGCCAGAGGCTGGCTTGAGGTTTTCCCAGTACGCTCGATTACCCCTGTAAAACCACAAGAAACACAATTGTCGTCAAAGAGCAGAATTCATATCGCGAGTGACTAGGTCGTGATTGGTATTTGAGCGCATTACGAATGAAAGCCAAAGTAATCACATCTACCAATCACAAAAAAAGGAGAATATCTCAAGGAGAACTTAACACTATTACCAGCAAACTGCCTAAAGCGCGGGAAAACGCGGGCGACCAGATTGTGTTTGGTTTTAGTTGATTATCTGATTGGTTGAAAAAGTGGCGCGAGTTTACTAGACTAATCATGTCTGATTGGCTAAGAGAGTCGGGTGGCGCCACTTACTAGACCAATAACAAAGCGAAGTAAGGATAACAATGATGCATTTTGGAAAACTTTTCGATGCTAATCCATTGCAAGAACTGAACCTTACTATACCGTACTTTGTTATAGAACTAATGTCGCCATGCAGGCGTTTAGGGACTTTAAGCAAACCACCACGGCTACGGCAACGAGAACGTGGAAAAACAATAGATCTCTAATTGGCAGAACAATAGCCCAGCACGTGCGTTTTAAAACTTTGTACATTTCTTAGCCGTCCTTTGCAAAACAACAACGTGAAATCACTAAAATTTGCGTAGTCTGCGAAGCGAAACCGCGGCGGCAAATTATAGTAATTGCCATTTGGAACTCAACGCTACTTTTATGCGTTATGTTGAGTTTGAGGTCTGGCGCCCTATGAGACGGTAAGCACATGCAGCCATTTTCGAAATTCTAACTAAAAGTAGAAACTCATTTTTAAATCGACATCTTCCGTGGAGTTGCCGTCCTGACTGCTTAAAGTCCCTATTGGTATTGTGTGAGGGAATGCTCGATACGGCCATTTTGAAATATTGTGGGACGCTTGAGTTTCTGTGTTCTAAGTTGTGTGCACTTGAGGATGAAAAAGAGTTTGAGTCACCGTTTCGTAAACCCACCTTGCTCGAACCGAGGATACTGAATGATGTTTGAGTGCTTCTCCCCAAGGACTATGCTTGTCGCTGGCGGCGGGTAATCTGCCTCGTTCAGGAGCGAGCTGAAAGAAAATTTGAAGTTATTTTCTCTCCCTCTCACGCTGATAAAAAAATTATTCAACTTTAGAGAAACTAGCCTCGTAGCTAAGTCGAAGCTCTGAATTTGTGTTTATTAATGGGTTATTCAGGGTTAATTATTTCCAAAATTTAGGCCGAAGGTCTTTTCATTACGAGTCGCCCACTCACGCTGTACAAATGTCGTGTGAACTATACAAACTAGCAGCGGACCTTAAAGAAAGCTGCCATCTCTATTTGCAGGCGCCCAAACAAAACCCTGATTACTTCCACCCACGTTTAAACACAGAACCCGCCAACTTTTGACAAAAGGCATTCATCATAAGCCAGCCGGGATATCTCGCAGTGGACCCGATCATATCGAAATAGATTTCCGACCGAAGACCTTACGGACTTTGAATTCCGAAGGCTTCGGACAAAACTTCTTGTTTGCAACTCTCGCCTGTAAGATCAAGATTTCGTGGAAACCATGATCACTCATATGGAGTCTACTTATCGTTTTAATTTAATTAATTATTTAATTTAATCAAGTTTCATTTTGACAAACAAATGACAATTACATCAATCGACTGATCAATCTGAGGTAGGTTCCTTAAAAATAAGCCACCTATTATAACATCAAATTTAAAAAAAAATCTTCATCAATCTACATTACCACTATGACTATACCTCAAAGTTCGATCTCTATTCTAAAATTATCTTAATAAAACGCCATTAGTTTCTTAGGAAAAATTGACAAGGTATCTGACTCTCTTATACTAATAGGTAATTCATTCCACAGGTAATAAATCCGGATAAAAAAAGAATTCTTAAAAGCGTCAGTTAACATCGTGACCATTATTATTCATTGAAGAATGAGTTAGTGCATCTCGTGACAACTCACATCGTTTCTTCTAACGTTGAAGAATGTCGCGAGAGTTAGATAAGAAAGTAATTATACTAATACTTATTACCTCTTCTGCTATGGCCCGGATGTGGTATGGTTGAAAACCACAACAACCACCAATGTACCTCACTCCCATGTCGTAGGCCCGCCGAGCGTACTTATGCACGTCCCAGCGAGTTAGCGTGCGAGGCTCAAGGGCTTAAAGAGGAGAAAAGGATGAAAAGTTTGAACTCTGATGGCAGATGGGACAAGTTTTGTATATCATTAGAAATTACAAAATCGGATTATACATCGTATTAAAGGTAACTTTCGCAATTCTGCTTTAAACAGTGAATTATTGGAACATTCTTCAATAGTCCTTTTTACAGTTGTGGGCTTGGTGGCCAAGCCTTTGAACAGGAGTGAGGCTAAGGGTGACCTTGTTATGATAGAGATGTTGTTGTTCTTCAAATGCAAATTTCTTTGTTATCATGCCAACTAGATACAGGTCTCTATCACAACAGGGTCACCCTTAGCCTCACTCCTGTTCAAAGGCTTGGCCACCAAGCCCCCAACTGTAAAAAGGACTATTGAGTGCCGAAGGTAACCGGGATTGCTTTGGCTATACTTTATTTCGCTATATGATTGGTCTTTAAAACCTGCACCACTTTTTCAACCAATCAGATTCAAGTCTAAGGGCTTTTTCTATGTGTTCTCAAGGGCATGGTTTTAGATCTTCCTTTCTCCTAATTGTGTGTTGGGAATTAGATAATTGCCTGACAACACAGTGGTTTTCCCGATAAGCTCGCGCTAAAATCAGTCACTCACGATATAATTTTTTAACAGATATATTTTTCTCTTACAAAGTACCGAGTTTTTTTTTTACAACACACGTGGTGTATTTTAGAACAAAGGATATACAATCGGTGAATGTTTCCTTTGAATGGTGACAGTTACTAATGATGACAGATTCGATGCCTATCCCTTTCCGGTGGACTAAACAACGAAATTTTAAACGCGTTAAAAAGGTTTGATTATGTAAACACACGATTTACGACAGGCTGTTTTTCACTCAAATGAAATGCGTTGTAGGGGTTTCCCTCAGCCGTGAACTGGTACGAGTGTATTTTGGCCTCGCTATGATGATGACAGAAGTGATATCCAACATACAACAGGCTACTGAAATAGAGTTGAGCAAAGTAAAAGCATAGAAAATGTGACGGTGGTTAACTTAGGACTGAAAAGTACACTTACCAAACGGAGTCTCTGGTAAATCAGCAAATCCTATTTCAGTATCTGGAGTATGATAGCCCACGGGTTGAGCCATCAGGTAGGTTTTAAGTCCCTCCCTATCTAACGCCTCTTTCATCAGACTAATGGTCTGTAAACTTATTTCAGGATCAAAGCAACAGTTAACACCGACAAGGTCAGCACCTGAAGGATAAAAACTCGTTTCACGTCACTTTTTCGAGCTCGGGTTTTGTAGCCTGCGATCACATCCTCGGGTTTAGCGTTTCTTCGCCCGGAAGAAAGTTTTGCACTTAAGGAAAGGCAAGCCGGCGAGAGATAAGGGGTCTGGCACAATTATTTATTTGTGCCAGACCATTGCGGATTTCTCTACTGCTCGCTTTGCTCAGGACCTCAAGAGGAATGTGCTCGTCCGCAGTGCGCACGTGATCGCATTCCTTCACATTGCTGAGAATCAAACGATGGCGGGCTTTTCCATAAACGAACAAGGAACATCTTACATATGATGCACGATCCTCGCAGTAGATAGCGCTATTTAAGCAATAGCGAAAATCAGACCTTAAATAGCGCTATCTACTGCGAGGATCGTGCATCATATGTATCTAACACCGCAGTTCAAAATATATGAACTTCATATATTTCATTGTATATCATTTATCACTTTCACGGGTTTATTACGAATCAACTTAACGGCCTGCTCCCAGTTGGCTTGTTAGCTCAATTGGTAGAGCGCTGCACTAGTATCGCAGAGGTCAGTGGTTTGAATCCCGTACAGGCCTGATTTTTTTCAGGTCTGATTTTCGCTATTGCTTAAATAGCGCTATCTATTGCGAGGATCGTGCATCATATGTATCTAACACCGCAGTTCAAAATATATGAACTTCATATATTTCATTGTATATCAAGGAACATCTTTTTTTAGTCACGTGACCAAAAACGATCACCGTAATTTGTCACTAACGGCAACTGTTACGCACGTCTCCGGAAAAAGAGTCTAAGGCCCTCCACAGACTAGGGATTTAGTTGTCGACAACTAAAAGTTATCGACAATTAAAAAACGTAGTCTATGGCGCAAGTTGTCGACAACTAAACCGCAAATTATTAGTTGTCGACGGCCTCATTTTTTAGCGTTTTTCTAGTGTGTGAAAACTTTTGTTCTAGTTGTCGACTACTTTTAGATCTCCGCGCTATTGTGTCCGCGGCTTTCCCAGCCGGCTTAAAGCATGGAGGATTGTAGAAGAAAAATACTTGGTAAAGAAAACATTCTTTTTGATCTTCCTTCTCCATATCCTTTTCTTGGAGGCGGAAATAACACTAACGATGTCATTATTGCGGCAGCTTGTGCTCACCAACAAGTTCTGATACAGGATATTTTATCAACGATTGAACGGCAAATTTGGCGCAAAGTTCGTTCGAGGGAATTTTGGCCAACGTGCCGTAGAAACTGGAATGACGGCAATTTTATCACCAATTTGCGAGTAGACAGGGGTACGTTTCTTCTTATTGTTGAAAGACTGACCCCTTATATTCACCGAGAAACGACAAGAATGAGGCAGTCCATTGATGTTGATGAAAGAGTTGGTATCGCGTTTTGGCGATACGGAGCATCCGCAGTAAGCTCTTGGTGCCCAACCTCTCCGCGTATTGGCTGCTAAATCAGTATTTGAGCTCCAGTGTGTGGAATACTTTTATCGGACTTATTTAGTTGTCAATAACTTTTAATGGTCGATCACAAATAGTTGTCGACAACTAAATCCCTAGTCTGTGGAGGGCCTTTAACTGTTTCGGTAATTAATATGTCGCTTATCTTTTTAGTGAGTCACAACATCGCCTCCTAACGCCGCGTCATGTCACGCTATTTCATGTAACAACGTGCCAAACGATGTCAGTCTTATGTCATGTCACACTATGTCACATCAAGTCTTGTCATATCATGTCACGCCACCTACGCCATGTCAATTCACGCCATGTCACATCATATCACTTCATACCAGCCCTTGCCAGTCTCACAGCACATTCGCCTGACGGCACATTCTGCCTGTCACCCTGTGGTCCAATTTGCATGGTTATGGCTACTGGTTTTCCTGTGGACTTCATCACTTCTACCGCCCATTCTGCTTCTTCTACATTAGCAAAGAACTGAAAAGAAAAGGTGCTTCCTTAACCCTTTCCACCCTAACATCACTATCCATATTCTCCATACTCTTCTCTATACATTTCTTTTGGAACTGGTAAGGAGAATTTGTTTTTCAATCAAAGTTCTCTGGGTTGGCGCAGATCATTTGCTACATTCTCATGATATGAACTTATGACTTAGCTATATTGCTGTAAGGAGAAATTAGATGCTGGTCACCCTTAGGATTTAAAGGGTTAAGGTTACCGTGCACCTTCAGGGGTGTCTTGCGTGCAAGCGATGTAGCGCGTCCGGTTTAAACTGTAGATATCTAAACCCCTATATCAGATTAAAGCTTATAGGACTGGCTGTCAGACTATACCAAACATTTTGAAAAAAGAAAAATGAATTGTCGATTTTTTCACGACTTCTAAATGCAAGCGCCCGAATCACCTTTGGAACGTTACATGTTAAAGCGAATGTTGTTTTTCGCTTATTTAATGTGTTCCTCCGTTTCCGGGACCAAAGCGCTAAAAAAATGTGTCTGTGATTTGCCATATTCAACTTCAGTGAAAAGTTACAGAACATTTTTGAAATAGAATCAAAAAAATGTGGAGTGATTGTACAAAAATCACTCTTGAAATAAAAGTATTTAGAAATAAAAAATTCGTAGATACGTTTTTGTTGTTTATATGTAAAACTAGCTACTGTCAAAATTTGAGAGCAATCGAACAAATTCCCTTTGACTTGTAGCTTTTAAAAGGTGATTCGGGCGCTCGCATTTAGAAGTCGTGAAAAATTCGACAATTCATTTTTTTTTTTCAAAATTTTTGGTATAGCCAGTCCTATAAGCTTTAATTTGAGATAGGGGTTTAGATATCTCCAGTTTAAACCGGACGCGCTACATCGCTTGTACGCGAGACACCCGTGAAGGTGCAAGGTAACCTTGAGAGATTTGCTAAATGACAAGGTAATGAAAGGCTATTATGACAAAGAATCTTAACATAAATGTCGAATAAAAACATGAAACTGAAAAGAAAAGGTGCTTCCTTAAGAGATTTGCTAAAAAAAAGGTAAAAGAAAAAGGCTAGCATGACAAAGAATCTTATCATGAATACCAAATACAAAGATACCAGCCAACTTCCGAGGGCAAACCATTCCTTTCAGACTTAAATGGTTTCTCAATCATTTTTTATGTTTTGTATTAAAACATGTGACTTGGTTGGAAATCTTACCTCGCCAATGAGAATATCTGCATCATTCTGAACGAAAATCTCGATTTCATCTCTAAACTTCTTCATTATGACATCTTTTCCAGCGCCTTTCTGATACAAGAAAGCTGTCTGACAGATACAACCTGCAAAGTACACCCCTCCTTCTTGTGCCACGCCCTTAGCAAGGTCGCAAGCTGCTTGGTTTATTTTCTGGGTCTGAAAGAGAATTTGAACATTGATCTTTAATGGTCTAGATCAACAAACCGCATTTTATATTGAGAGAACACGAGGAAAGGCTGTAGACCACGCGCCCAAGGTTTGTGATTATCAAGTATTTCGAGCGTCCTCGCAAAATCACAAAAGGATTATTCTGTTGATAACCCAACGGTCCATTATTTTTGAATAAGCAAAGGACTGTGTCCAATCAGAACTCCGGAGTATTCTAGTCATTCCATACAAGTGATTAAATCAAACCACAGGCAACCCAAGTTTGCACACTGAAGGAGTTGTGTGAATATGAACGGTAACATTCTTAACCCAGAAATCTTCTCTCTTTTAGAGTAAAGCAGAGGAAGTAAAAATGAGTTAAATGGCCATAAATCAGCCCGAAAAATTTACAAGATTCAAAGGAACAAACACGAGAGCGAGTTTCTATTCAAAACTACCACAGATTTTTTTCTCATACAAACCCTAACATTTCGCCCATGGTGCAATATCTACATGTATTCAAATGAACACAGGCTTGTATGAGCTATGGCTGCCTTACACTTGCAAAGAGAATGAATGAGATGGGACTAATTTACTTTGCAGCAATCGGAAATTGGAAGAGAAGAGTTCACCAATTTCCTGTTTTATTTTTATCCGGCTTTCAGAAGCGTTCAACCTAACAAAATAGTAGTCTTTCTCAAGAACGTCCCACCTCGTTTTCGTGAAAAAGTTAATCACCTCACCCCATATTTGGCATTGTCTCCTCCCAAGTCATCGTCCATAGAGAATGTGAAACCTTGAATGACGTCAGCTCCTGCTCGAAGGAACTCTCGATGAAGTTGGCGAACTACATAATACAATTATTGAGGATGAGAAAAGGGATCGTTAAGAAAAATGAAGAGAACGAAAATTGCAAATAAATTATACAGGACTCACAAAATACAGGAAGAAAACAAAAGGGGGAAATAATTTTTCAAACCAACGTAGGCACAGGTCCTCATTATCTTAGCGCTGAAGGACACACGTTTATTCACCAGCGGGAAGATTTGACACTAATCGAGGAGAGGTTTTCCGGAGGTCTGGCACTAATAATGGGAGCTGGACCCATAGCGGTTGGGCGAAGAAACTCTCCTGTCCAAGCGTTAATACTCCCAACAATGCATGCGCGCGCAGACTAAAACCAACGAGGAGAACCAAGCATCCGAAAGTGATGGAATAAATACTTCTACTCAACATCGATAGGATATTGTGTAGGATTAATTTAGAGACTTACGAGTTCGAAACGGATATTCACAAACCCTTTGTCGGAGCAATCTATCTGTACTTTTTGGATCTGGGGCCCAATCTACGGACTGGTTCCTTGAGCAATTTATCTTTACTTACGCTTTTCCACATTACGATCATGCCATTAATTCTGATTACACTCTAACTTAAAAAATTTGCCACACCTCTGAGATTAAAACTGACCTCCATCTGGATGCTCCACGTTGCATTCCGGCGTCCAAGGTCCTGCTTTCACGTATCCTCGTTTTTCCAAGGCATATGTCATCCCTCCATCTCCGACTAAAACCTCACCGGCGTTAAGGCGCTCTAAAATACTAGTCTGAGACAGGAAACGTCACGAAAAATCAGCAACAAAATATATTTAAGGCTATGGGTCAAAGAGTATTCCATGATATGAAGGCACAAAATCATCATATTGGGGTGTAGCCCAGAAAAAGTGTCCCTCGCTAAGAAAATTTGAGAAAAAGTTTCACAGGTGTCACGCAGCGGAAAGACTTTGCGTGATAATTCGTATATGCTAATGTTGGACGAAAATCAATTTGAGACCGTGCCCGACAGTCAGACATATTCACCGAATTCCCACAGAATATCTAAAGCAAATCTAATGCGAGAAGTTCCGAGCGATTTCAAAAATTGGAATGATCATTTAGTAGATATGTTTTTCGAGCATGTGCATATCATAAGATCGCTAGCTCAGAAATTTGATCAGTCTCGATGAGCTAGCGGTCTTACGGTAAGCATAAGCTCAGAAAATTCGTCCAAAATGTTTTCGGAATCGCTTGACATTCCTAACCAAACATCTGATACTCTTAAGAGAACCTTTAAGTGGAAAATGTTTGACTACTGGGCATTAATACCACAACCTTTCCCGTCCAGATCTGCTGGGCATTGTCGCTGCGAACGAGATGCATTATAGAATGAATTTGCACAGCTGCAACATAACACTCACCATTCCAGAAGCTGACATACTTTGCGGTCAAAAGTTTGATTTAAAAGAACTGATCGAGCCTTCTGTCTTCTAAGAACGTCTCGGAAAGTCGAAAGGTGAGTTTATGGCCTATATTTGGAGGGAGAGAGTACGTTATCTCTGGACTACTTCTGCATAGTCATTGTTCCGTTGTGTGACGCATGTAATGCGATGAAAGCTTTCTGCGTCGAGAACAACAAAACTTAATCTATGCAAATTTTCTGATTACCAGGGCCCATCTTCTCCTGGCTCTAGGGTAGGCAATGTTAGGCTAGGTAGACCAGTTTTTAAAAATCTATTTATAAAGAATCCTTAATCAAAGAAAAAGTTAAACACATTTGATTTAGAGAGAGAGAGGAAAAAAAGATAACAGTTTATAAAATAGAAAAGAAAGGGAATTATGAGAGCAGATCGACGTTTCTAAAGACAACTAATGGCAGATTTGTTTTTTGCTTTTAACTCTTTCATTTAACTGTAGTGAATATTCTTCTGGAACACTTTACAGAACATGTTGTATTTCAAGGAATTTATATTGTAACTGCTACCTAACTGGCTCTGTGAGAAAGCCCGGTATTACATTGACCACATCTAATTCTTAAAAAGGCATTTCTTCTTCGACTTGCAAGCTACAAAGAAGTCTGGTTTTCTTTCAATTTAACACAAGCTTGGCCCATGAGAAAAAATATCGTAACTATGATGCTACTTGTATTCCGCTTTTTACCTCCTTCTAGGGCAAAAGGGAGCAATTTTCAGTCCAGGCTCTCCAGTCCACATCAAGTCCCAATTTTGTCACGGAAGTAAGAGGCAATATTTAGTTCTTATTAACCGGGCGGGAGGTCTGTATGGGAGAATCTTGACCCAGGTCGCCAGTACAGACCGAAGGCAGTGAGGTCTGTACCAGTGACCGAGGTCAAGATTCTCCCATACAGACCGACTTAGCTCGGTTAATAAGATGTTTATTATATGGCTGTGTCTAGAAAGACCGGTCTAGATGCCAGTCTAGATGGGAAAATCTAGACTGCTTTCAATATTGATTTCAGCCAATCAAATTCGTGAATTCGGTAGTTCCCAGTCCTTGTGAGACACAGCCATAAAATAATCGTCTATATAATCATTGCCTTTCAGTATAGTCACAAGATAGTGAATGATCAAGACCAATAATCTTAAAATATCTCGTTGTTTGACTTTTCTATGTAGTACAAGTACAGGTTGCTGAGCTAAAATGTCTCTCAGTGAGTGAAATTTATGTTCAGCTCTGACGTCATCAAGCTGGTCCGTCAAACTTCGAAAGCGCGGGAGAGTGGGGACGACCACTAGCAGGTTCCAGATTTTCCCAATAGGCGCGGTTGGCCCTGGGTATGGAGATAAAAATTATAAAATAGCACAGATGAAATAGTTTACCGATTCCAATTGACAAAGGTAACTTCCGTGCGTTGATGCCCGGGCCGACGAGAAATATTTCACTTGTTGGAATGGGTATAGAAAAGAAGTGTAAGCAAACATTAAGTCTGAACTCGAGCCTATCGGCTCGGTTTTACCTTCGTCCCATCCATTCTTTAGGGTGATTTTTATACCCTCCTCCCCATGGCTCGTGCTTTTCACTTGCAACAGGAAGAAAGCCCCGTTCTGGAGAGAGCTGAAAACGATAAATAAAAAGAAAACTTAGAAACATTTGAAATCTAAAAATCAAATCTCAAATCAAATCTCCGTAAGATATGCGACCCTTTCAACTAACATGTGCATACCGAGGAGAGATTGTGGACAACACTTTCGCTAAAATTTTCTGATGTCTTTTGCTACTAAGAAAAATTTCATCGCAAATTTCTTCTACCTCCTCTGCGATAGCCCGGATGTGATATGGCTCGAATCCACAGCAGCCGCCGATGAACCTCACCCCCATGTCGTAGGCCTGCCGGGCGTACTTATGCGCGTCCCATCTGGTTAGTGTACGAGGCTCCAAAGCTAAATTAAAGAGAAGTAAGAGAAAAAAAATGTTGCTTTCTGCGAGTTAGATATTTCTGTAACTGTCGGCAATAAATACTGTCCTGAAGATTAAAAACACTCGGACTCGTAGAATTGTTTGTACCTTTAATCATCATCATCATCATCATCATCATCATCATCATGATGTTTATTTGTTCAAGCAGGTTGAATTTATTGGCAACTGTATAAGCTGGTGTGGACCTGCTTTTTTCCCACCCAACCCACCCCAGGGAAGGACATCCAGCACACAGCAATCTCGTGCGTGGGAAATTAACGTCTTTTACCCCTTACCCTTTAAGAGACGGGACCTCCGGCTTTACGTCCTATCCGAGAAGACGAAACAATGTGAGTGAAGTGTCTTGCTTAAGGACACAACGTTAAGCCCCAGCCAGAACGTGAACCCGGGCCGATTAACCCAGAGTCCAGCGCACTGACCACTGGACTACTCACGCCCTCCGTTTCTGTTTAGTGTTTCAGTTTATATATGACGAGTAAAACTGTTGAAAATAAGATCCTTAATGCAAATTTAACGCACTGAGATTCGTTTAGGTTGGCCGAGGTACAACCTTGTCTCGAACAGTGAAAACATGTGTAACTTATCCGAGCGAAGACTGGTAACAAAATTTAAACTAAATGCCGCTGTACTAATCTAATGCGACAGCATTAACAATTTCTCTTCTGAATAGCAAGAATGTTTTCTCGACCTACGTATCCATCAAAGTTAAAAGAATCGACCAATCAGAATTCACAATTTAAAGCGAGTCAGCAAATCAGAACAAGCAGTCTAAATAAATAAGCCCATGGAAACGTGCCTTAGTATTAGGCAAACACACAACCAAGGTTTCGAGAATAATTTCTTACCAAATGGTAGCTCGGGTAAACTAGCGAATCCTGCTCTTCCGGCGTCTGGAGTGTGGTAACCAACAGGCTGGATCATCAGATGAGGACTGAGTCCTTCATTATCCAGTGCTTCTTTCATTAGAATGAGAGTTTTTATGGAAGTACTGGGATCGAATTTGCAGTTTACTCCAACGATGTCAGCACCTTACATAGGGGATAAAGAGAGAAGCGTATTTCAATCCACCCTTATACAAATATTCAAGGAGCCACTATGACAAGAATAAAAGCATAGTAAGTGAAATCTCTTTGGCTGGCAAACGCATCAGCCCTTGAAGTTGTCATTTTATATTAGAGACCTTAAGCAACCACAACGGCGACAGCAACGAGGGCGTGGAAAAACAAGAGATCTAATTGCCAGAACAATAGCTCAGCATATGCATTTTGAAACATTGTACATTTCCTAGCCGTCCTATGCAAAACAACAACGTGAAATCGCAAAAATTTGCGTCGTCTGCAAGCCGAAACCGCGACGGCAAATATTTTTATTTCCATTTGGAACTCAACGCTACTTTTATACGTCCTACTGAAGTTGAGCTGTGGCACTGTATGAGACAGTAAGCTCATGCAGCTATTTTTGAAATTCTAACTAAGAGTAGAAATTCAGTTTTTAATTGAAGTCTTCCTTGGCGTTGCCGTCCTGACTGCTTAAGGTCCCTATTGACTCCGAGAAGGAACAGAATAGAAGACTGAAAAAGAAGGAAGAAATTCTAGATAAAGTAAGATCTTACTTTTGCAAGAAAGCCCCAACCTTGACCCCGTCCTCTTCCCACCCCCACCTAGAATTTCACTTCCAGATTTCTCTGACAGCTCGTTGCAGACCCATTAAAATTAAACTCCTGCTTGGAGACATTTCGGTGTAAAGTGTCCTGGAAATAGCACGAAAAGGGGCTTTGATTAGAAGTCACACCTCTTTCCCTTATATTTCAAACCCGAGTTACTTTGACAGTTTGCTGCAGACCCATGAGATCGGAACCACTGAAGGCAGTGTCCAGCTCTCTAATTTTAAGACTGCTGTGTCTCCAGCGTATGCAGTTCACCTTATTGCAGGAATAAACCAGTACAGTGAGGCTAAATTCTAATGTAAGCCACAGTAAAGAGTCCCATACTACCTGCTCTCGCCAGCCTCACTGCGCACTCTCCCGGTGACACATTGGCAAAGTCTCCCTGTGGTCCGATGCACATCGTAATGGCAGTTGGTTTGCCTGTGGTTTTCATCACCTCTACTACCCATTCAGCTTCCTCGCCATACTCAAAGAACTAAGAAGATAGTAGTAGATAGATGCGGTACTGATTCATGTCAGAGCTCACAGACACACACAAAACAAAATTAACAAATGGTAAACACCACAGCGTACACTATTGAGTTATGGAT
Source organism: Stylophora pistillata (assembly GCF_964205215.1). NCBI lineage: Eukaryota > Metazoa > Cnidaria > Anthozoa > Scleractinia > Pocilloporidae > Stylophora > Stylophora pistillata. The sequence goes on from NC_142532.1 coordinate 20,130,577, forward strand.
GCACGCGGGAGGTTGCTAAGCACGAAAGAAGCGTAAGAGTCGCGCGAGGCGATAGCCGAGAGCGACTCTAGCTTCTTGAGTGCTTAGCAAACTTCCCAAGTGCATCCATAACTCAATAGTGTACGCTGTGGTGTTTACCATTTGTTTTATAACATAACATTGATACATTGTAGCTAAAGAGTTCCCTTTTATTCAACAAATCTTACGTGACCAGAAAAAACAAGCGCACGCGGAAAAAAATAGTCTTTGCATTTGCTCACGTCAGCAGCGTACACCCATGGGCAAATGGGGGACGCTAAATTGACCAATCAGAGCGCGCGCTTTACTTTGGTTATGTTATAATCAATGTTATAAGAATGCCTACCTCGGCGATCAGAAGATCCATATCATTCTTTAGGAATATCTGGATCTGTTCCTCAAACCTTTTCTGTATTTTTTCTTTTCCGGCACCGTTTACGTAAAGCTTTGCTGTTTGACAAATGGATCCTGCTGCAAACACCCCTCCCTCTTGTGCCACGCACTTCGCCAGGTCACAAGCAGACTGGTTTATTTCATCGTTCTGTTGAAGGAAGACGGAACGGAAGAATTGAGTTCATGCGATCGAAGTCATATAAGCAATTGCACACCCACCCCTCTCCTTAATCAGCCCCAACTTGAGTTAGGGGGGGGGGGGATGGGTGCGCAGTTGCTCAGATACGGACATTGATTCGAGGTTAACAGAAGAAACTTTTTCTAGATATGAACAACTCCACAACCACCCCTCCCCTAACTCAACATTATCTACCTAACTTGCCGGCCACTGCAAAAATCTCATCATAACCACTCCTAGAACTTCTTGTATTTACTTTTACCTAAAATTCACAAACCTAACAACCCAGGTCGGCCCATTGTCTCGGCTTGCAGTTGCCCTACCGAACTTATTTCCAGCTATTTAGACAAAATTATGGCTCCCATCGTCAAAACTTTACCATCATATATCAAAGACAGCCAACACACTCTTCAAATTTTTCGCGACTTTAATTTTCTTGGCCAGAACAAACTTCTTTTTACCATGGACATTACAACTCTTTACATTGTCATTCCTAATGACGAAGGTCTTCTGGCCCTCAAACATTTTTTTGATCAACGTACAGTTAAGTAACCCAAATCTGAAACCCTACTTCGCTTAGCTGAACTAGTACTCACACTTAATTGTTTTTCATTCGGAGACAACTTTTTCAAACAAACCAACGGCGTAGCCCATGGGTACCAAAATGGGACCCAGCTATGCCAATCTTTTTGTAGGTTTTATTGAACACCAATTTTTTAGCCAATACGTTGGCCCCAAACCTGAACTCTACGGTCGCTACATCGACGACTGTATCGGCGCTACCTCCTCTACCAATGAGGAGCTGACTCAATTCATAACCGCAGTCAATTCTTTTCACCCGGCTCTAAAATATACCTGGGAAATTTCCGACAATTCTTTGTCCTTTTTATATATCAAAGTTTCAATTGAAGGCAACGGTTTATCCACTAGTGTGTATTACAAACCTACAGACTCACATAGTTACTTGCTGTATTCACCTTTGCATCCATCTCACGTTAAGAATTCTATTCCCTTTTCTCGGTTTCTAAGACTTCGTCGTTTATGTAGTGATGACTCTGATTTTCCCCACAAATCAGAGTCAATGTGCCAGTTTTTTCGAGAAACGTGGTAACCCTGTTTCTGTCGTTCAAGCGAGTCACCACCGCGCCCAACTTATTGATCGACAGTCAGCACTACAATCGTCACAGAAGGTTTATTCCGACCGCATTCCATTCACTCTCGCGTTTCACCCTCACAACCACTCAGTTAAATCCATTATTCTTAAAAACTGTAACTTCCTTCAAAACGATCCAGAGACTGGCTCTATCTTTTCGCAACCTCCACTTATAGTTTCACTCAAACGCGACATAAACATAGGCAATTTTTTGGTCAGAAGTTCATTCCAAACTAATGACCAACCTGGCACTTTTAAATGCGCTCGCGCACGATGCACAACTTGTCCCTTCATTCACAACGCTGAGAAAATATCGGGACCCAAGCGACCCATTAAGATCACCGATCACTTCAAGTGCACCTCCGCCAACGTTATCTATTGCATAACTTGCACTTATTGCAAAAAGTTATACATCGGCGAAACAGGAAGACGACTAGGTGACCGATTCTGGGAACACCTTCGCGATGTGGAAAGGAATGACAAGGACGCATCTAAACCAGTCGCTAGACACTTTAATTTACTTAATCATTTTAAACAACATATGGCTATTTGCGGTCTTTCCTGACGTTTAGGCAACACGGAAAGCCGCAAAACTTGAACTAAAGTTAATCTTTCAAATCGGCACTCTTAATCCCTCAGGTATCAACGAACGCTTTTCATTCCACTAATTTCGTGTTTTTCTCGTTGCCATGTTCCCACCAATGGCGTAGCTCCACTTTCTGCATATAAAACCACATACAACCCACAACTCCTCCATGCGCTCTGACGAAGGGCTAACGCTCGAAACGTCAGCTTTTTTATTCGTTACGGTGGTCAATTTACCATTTCAACTTAGTTGATAAAACAAATTAACTTGTCATCAGTTGACTATTGTTGGGTTAGGGGAGGGGTGGGTGCGCAGTTGCACAGATCTGAGGTCATCAGAAGAATCTTTTTGAAGGTATGCGGATTTCCAAGGCGAACTAGGTGTGTTCATAAATTTACTAGATAAAAATTAAAAATGGAGGTCAAAAATACCTTCTCATCACTGACTTCATCATCCATAGAAAATGTAAAAGCTTGAATGACATCAGCTCCGGCGCGAAGAAATTCGCGATGCACCTGACGAACTCAAGTAACAAAATAGGTCCGCGAAATAAAGAAGACGAAGAGATGTCAAGCATCTCAAATAAGTGGGTCGGGACAAATGAAAACTGTGAGTCTTTATTTAGTCTTTACTGAGATCAAATGGCCGATTGCCGTGACCTGAATTGCTGCCGGATTGATATTCTTTTGTTTAAATTCAAATTAGCCTTACTAGCCTCGCTTGAGATAATGCATTCTTTTGAATTTTGAACTGGAGGACGAGGCCAGAAAGGCTAATTTAAATTTAAACAAAAGAATATCAATCCGGCAGCCATTTTTGAAAGTGGTCAATAGCCTCCTAGAATGGACGGTAATTTCCTTTTCTCCACCATTTTGTCAATTTGCGAGGTGAAGAGAGATATTCTGACACTCATGCGTGTTGCCTGGGTGTATAAATAAAAATACCGTCCGTCTACTTCGAAACTACTGAACTATTCTTTTCGCGAAACTTAAATCTTCCGTGTTCAAATTTTGATCCGCTTCGTTCGTCGATCCCTTCCTCCCATCCCTACCGACTTAGCGAGAAAAAAAGACAAAGCCGAAATTACTCTCGGAGAGGGGGTGGAGAACTGCCAAACTCAGGTAATGACAGTGGTTATGTCTGTCTGGGGACTTACCAGCCTCCGGACTTTCCACAGTGCATTCGGGGGTCCATGGTCCTGCTTTCACATATCCTCGCTTTTCTAAGCAAAACGTCATGCCCCCATCACCGACAATTATATCGCCTGCATTCAATCGGTCCAGAATGGTGCCTTTCTACGAATAAAATCGGAGGAGATTAGACCAAATTGCGAGTAATTTTTTTCCTATGTAGAGATGAGTCTTGAGATGGGCGCGCACGAGGGTGGTCGAACAGATGAAAAATAACACAACCAGTGAAGCGATGCATATATCTTATTAGACATTTTGTTGTGTAGCATCACTGAGTATTTTTAAGAATTGTGCCGTATTTTGACGAGCCCGTAGGAGTCTTATAAGAGATTTAATATCAAACACGTCAAATTGTTCTTTCAGTGCGGGCGAATTTCGCGGATATTTATTTACGAGGAGTGCGTGACAGAAGAATGCGAAGCGGAACGGAATTGGCGCGTTGTCATGTTGCTGTTTCTATTTTCCTCAATAAATGACTAACGTTCCTGGTCGTCTAGCTGTTTTTCTTCGTTCGATTCATCTAATAAACTCGGATCTACATTTGCCAGCCGTTCCGACTCTTTGTCGTCAGAAATATGATTCAATTTGTCCATCATTTTTTTTCCTAACTTCAATCCAATTCTTCGCTTGCGCAATGCGAGAAAACCTGTCTAACCGGCTCTCTGGAGTACAAATACCGCGTGATATTTGTACTCGTCCGAGACCCTATGTGCCACGAGGCATGAAAAGGATTGATGATTTGAACTCTTCTATGGCGTTATTTGTATTCTACGGAGTGTAGTTAGACACTAATTAAACAATAGAGTGTTTCTGTCGAGGAACTGTCGGCTGATAGTTGCCCTGCGGAAATTCTATGTTCCTAAAACAAATATTTGCGCGAGAAGGAAAGCTTCGAGGGCAAATATGTTAGTTTTAAGAACATCAAATTTCCAAGGGGCAACTATCAGACCGATAGTTCCGAGACATAAACGCTCTATTATTTTTATTGTTCACCACTAAATTTTCTTCCGCGCCTACAGCTTGTCACAAATGTCAATAATTCGCAACCGCACATTGGCTAAATAATACGTTATACCTGTCAGAATTGAAAAGTCACTGTTTTTCCGATCTGCCTAACTTCGCGGCCGTCAAACTATTCAAAACTTTTTACGGATGAGTACTATCAATCCAGGTATTTTCCGCGGACGGGCACTATCCATCCGGGTATTTTCCGCGGGCGGGCACTATGGGCTGATAGTGTCTCTCCACGGATGAACACTATCGCGTCACGTGATCGATTTAAACCAATAAGATCCGGAGAAAATTTAGTGGTGAACTATAAAATATAAAATTTCACATCTTCAGCGTGTTCCATACTTCGCGCACGCCTTGTGCTTGCCTCTGCTCGCGTGGAAAAAGTAAATAAACAGGCTACCCCATCTCCCCCTCCCGCATCACTCCTCCGATGGTCCATCCTTACGTGGCGTCATTTTACGAGACACAGGGCTGCCTAACCGCGCGACAGGTGGTCAGAAGCGCGTTCTAAAACAGGACTCGTACGCGAACAATCGGTCTAACACAGGTAAAAATACTGGTTAAGTTTGCTTACCTTGGTGTCTGTCATGTATGAGGCGCTGTTGACAAAAAGAAATAGTAGAGGTTATGTTTTGACCGGAAGTTGACATTCTCGCTCGAGTATTCAATTCGTTGTAACGCAAAATTTAGCAGCGTTAATTTAATTTGCTGATTAGAATCCCAGCTCGGAGGAAACAAAAGAAAGATTATCAAGTACTTTTATCGAATGAAGACTGCCTTTCAATACTATAAGATGGGAACGAATTTATACTCTGCTAGCTTAGAACAAGATTTGAAAGATTTTGAATAACAATCACGGGTTTAAGATAACACGTGCGTGACACTTGATTTCTCTTCTAAAAAGTTCGTAAATAAAATATTTTTATATAATTTATCTACACGGCTGGATTTCGGATAAAATGTTCTTCAAGAAGTGATGTTTTACAGGCATTTATTTATCAGACCAAAGATACTTTTATAAGACGGAAAGTGTAAAGAAAGTTTTCACGCATGTAAATTGATCACAGAGGAAAAGTCACAAGACTTCGAGGCCAGACCACAAGACTATTATGATCAGAACAAAAGAATGTATCAATTTTTCACCCTTTGCTGACAAACTAACTTGTAAAAAGCAGATGATTTTAACCTCACTTACTCATAGCCCTCTACTTGTTTCTTCTTGAAATTCAAATCTAAAATTTTAATGCCGTGTTGAGTAGGATAATTCTGACGACATGGGAGGCTATCATACAACTTGCTTCAAAACAACCTGAGGAATGCTCTTTTACTGTAAAATTGTCCACGCTAGACCTCACATAACACATACACGCAAATAGGAGGAATCAAAATCAACTGGTGACATTCATCTTGCGTAAATGACAACATTAGTCGTTATGGTATAAAATTCTCAATTACCTCCGGTTGTAGTTCGATAAATTGCTACAAACACGAGTCAAGGTGGACAAATTTCTGGAAGCGTAAATCTTGGTGCCCTGCCGTAGGAATGAAAAGAGTGGACGCCATGTTCCAATCATGCTTTTAAAAGCTTTGAAGATATTGATCTAAACTTCGAAAGCGTTAGCTCAAGGAGGCAGTCATAAAGCGGAGAGCCGTGTATACAAATTATCATATGGAAATATATTCAATAACAGCTAATAATAGATTGCATAGTGCCAGACCTGTAAGTACAATTCAAAAACAAGAACTTCAAGTACTGTTTGTTTCCTTACTCGGAACTGGTCAGCTCAGACGACCACCACAAACCGTATAATATTATCCAAACTTTAATGATTATTCGATCTAAGAGAAATAGATTTGTAATTCGAAATCAGAAAACGTAAATTTAGTCTTAATCTCATGGCAAAATTCAAGAAAACATGACTGGAAACTTACTTCTGTGGCGGGTCGTAAAAACAGCTCTCTCACTTCAGGTGAGCAGATTCGGGTAAGCGAACAGATACAAAAATCGACTTCTCCCTCACTGATTCTTCTGAAAAAACTAGTTTCAATCACGACAAGCTAACACTTTAAATCATTGCGAGGAATTAATGTCAATCACGAGTTGTGTTAATTAAATTATATCTGTCATCATAGGCGACGCCTATTTACTAAACGAAACACTGTTTGGGATCGTTAATGTAAATCTCTCTTGTTTTAACAGATTTTTTATTCATTCAAATCAAGTATGATTGTTCAATTGGATAACACGAAACAATGACTGTGCAAGGAGCGCGCAGGCGTTTTTGTCTGATAACTCAGCATGTTGGACAAATCAACAAGCTCTGTCAAGGAGGGGCTTGCCCACCGTCAAGACGGGCGCAAACCAGGCGGTGTGCGCACTCTGATTGCGTTGCATCATGCTCGTTAAACAAGCATTGAGTCATTTGCATCTTGACGCGTTGGAGTGAACTTCTTTGGTGGTAGCGAGATAGCGTGAATATAGGTGGATTGTAAGGAAGCATTCATCATTTATCTAGAGGGTGGGCTATGATGATTTCCTTATTTTCTTCCTTTCAGTTTTTGAATCTCTCCCCCCTGATCATCTCAGGGTTTTTTCTGACCCCCCCTCAAGAAATGTTAATTTATCAAAGGAAAATATCATAGCCCCCCCCCCCCCCCAGCACATAAGTACAACATGTCAAACTCACCCTTAGCCTTTCGTTGAAGGAAAGTTGCCAACAGCAAAAGAAATAGCAGAATTTTCTGTAGCTTTTGTGGTTTCTGAGGAGCTGGTAAAGAATTACATAGACCGGTACTAAACCATTTAAGACACTTATCCTATTGCAAAATTCTACGAACTCAGGAAACCGCTCAGAAGAGCCGCGCGAGAGCATCTAAGAGCTATGGAGATTACAATTGGGGAGTAGCTTCTTTTCACTTAAGGGCTGAATTCTCTTTATATTTCGGAACTTGACTTATATTTGAAGAATCACTCGTTATCTTGGAAAAAAAAAGCTGAAAAAAGAAAAACTGGAACTGATTACCACTCATTTGAAAGAGACTAGGGCTGAGGCATTGAGAACCATGACTGTAACAGGGCAACGTCTTTTGCAAGAGCCAGATCGAAGCAGTCTCAGATGATGATAATGATGATGATGATGACGAAGGCGACGACACTGTCTTGGGGGAAACAGAGTGAGGAGTGTGAGAATGAGGAGAGCGAGAGTGAGGATGGCGACGGGAGTGAGGAGGGCGACGGGAGTGAGGAGGGTGACGAGAGTGAGGAGGGTGACGAGAGTGAGGAGGGCGACGAGAGTGAAGAGGGTGACGAGAGTGAGGAGGGTGACGACAGTGAGGAGGGTGACGAGAGTGAGGAGGGTGACGAGAGTGAGGAGGGTGACGAGAGTGAGGAGGGCGACGAGAGTGAGGAGGGCGACGAGAGTGAGGAGGGCGACGAGAGTGAGGAGGGCGACGAGAGTGAAGAGGGCGACGAGAGTGAAGAGGGCGACGAGAGGGAGGAGGGTGACGAGAGTGAAGAGGGCGACGAGAGTGAAGAGGGCGACGAGAGTGAGGAGGGCGACGAGAGTGAAGAGGGCGACGAGAGTGAGGAGGGTGACGAGAGTGAGGAGGGTGACGAGAGTGAAGAGGGCGACGAGAGTGAAGAGGGTGACGAGAGTGAGGAGGGTGACGAGAGTGAGGAGGGTGACGAGAGTGAGGAGGGTGACGAGAGTGAAGAGGGTGACGAGAGTGAGGAGGGTGACGACAGTGAGAAGGGTGACGAGAGTGAGGAGGGTGACGAGAGTGAGGAGGGTGACGAGAGTGAGGAGGGTGACGAGAGTGAGGAGGGTGACGAGAGTGAAGAGGGCGACGAGAGTGAAGAGGGTGACGAGAGGGAGGAGGGCGACGGGAGTGAGGAGGGCGACGGGAGTGAGGAGGGTGACGAGAGTGAGGAGGGCGACGAGAGTGAGGAGGGTGACGAGAGTGAAGAGGGTGACGAGAGTGAGGAGGGTGACGAGAGTGAGTTTGAGCCACTCGCAAAGAGACCTTATAACACAAGAAGTGGGCGTCATGCATCAAGTTTCATACTCTGGTTCTGTATCAACATTTTGTCGAAATGAAATAAACGACAGGAATTATAAGAGCATCCAACAGCATATTTTCATTTCCTTTTCTTTTTCAGGAAAAAATGGTTGGGTCCCCCTATGCTCCATGTCATTTTTGTTGGAAATTTTCCGCAGCCCCCCCTAAATCATAATAGACGGGCCTGCGCGACCCCTGTCATTCCTCCGTGACGAATTCGTTCTTTGGAGGCAACTGACGTTATAAAGAAAAATTCGAAACTTAAACTGCAATCTGCCTCAGAATCTCGACACAAATGGCAACCAACAGTTACGTACACTCACAACCAATGGCGGGATGAATAATTTCAGAGTCAGAAATTATATCCCTAGACGCGAGTTATTTGACAAGGAATTGATCCTTGACATGCAAACGCATATTAAAGAGACAGAGACCTTGTAAACGAACTTTTTCCACCGAGTGTAAACGGGGGATTTATAAAAGGAGAAGCCCCACGCCTCCTAAGAACGAATTTGTCGCGCTCCACGTTTAGTAAAAACGTACAGAGTTTCAAAATACCCTTCGAGAAAAGAGGAAACCTAGATGAGGGTTTCGAGAAACGTATCTCTGGAGTTATTACTTCAGGAGAGAAGTATACTCTGAAACAAAGAAAATAATAGCGCGCGCACAGAAGAAAATATTGCCTTTTGTAACACAATCTCATCCGGCTTTGCCAGGCCTCAAGAACATACAGATGGGGAAATGACACCTCGAAATTGGCCCTTATTATCACATCGCAAAGGAAAGTCATCAAGAGTTATCCTGCGTCGTCTGTGAACCGAAACCGCGACGGCAAATTATTTTAACTTCCATTTGGAACTCGACGGCTACTTTATACGTCACGCTGAAGTTGAGCCGTGGCGCTGTATGAGACAGTAAGCTCCTGCAGCCATTTTTGAAATTCTAACTAAGAGTAGAAATTCATTTTTTAATCGAAGTCTTCCTTGGCGTCGCCGTCGTGGTTTCTTAAGGTCCCTATTAGGAGAGGGGAGGGCGCCAAGGTGCAAGATAAACCCACAGGGGCAGGAAAGCCAACTTCCTCCCTCAAGTTTCGTTACTTATTCCCCTGTTAGAAATATATAGAGTGTGACATTTATTATTAGTCCGTGACATTACATTTCATATTCAATGACGCCCATTTTAAAAGGCGCCCTTATCGTTAGTAAGCCCTTTCCTTGCCATATCCCATCAACGCTATAACCGTTCTAAGACTGGAACCAAAAGGAAACTAAACGGCATCGGAGAACAATTTATTGTAAAACATGTACAAAGTGAATTAAATCAGATCATAATTATGTTAATCTGACTCTTGTTCCTTTTTTCCCTTCTTCTTTTTCTTTTTCTTTTTTTCTTCGCTCTTTGGGGTCTGAAATGGAAAAGCATTTTAACGGGTCAATTTTTCTAAGCTGGAATAAAATCTGGGTGGGCTAGTGAGAAAGAAATATTTTACCAAATGGGAGATACTCGTAAATGTTCCACGTGATTGGTCAAATCAAGCTAAAAGAATGAGTACCGTCAGAATCCAACATTCAGAGACAACCATGATACACTTACCTCGCTCTCCACCTCCCCCCTCCCTACCCCCCCCCCTCAAACGAATCCTTCAACTCCGACAAAAGATGATGCCTACAACAGTCAAAAGACTTCATACTCACCACAGCCGCGGAGGTCTCTAGTTGTTCGTCATCGTCTTCATCTTTCGATTCTTCACTCTTCTTCTTCTTTTTCTTCTTTTCTTTCTTTGACTTTTTGGCCGGCGTCTCCCCGTCGTCTGTGTGAAGGTAACATAATTATCAACAGTTAGCAATGTATGATGCACGATCCTCGCAGTAGAGAGCGCTATTTATGCAATAGCGAAAATCAGACCTGAAATAAAAATCAGGCCTGTACGGGATTCGAACCACTGACCTCTGCGTTACTAGTGCAGCGCTCTACCAACTGAGCTAACAAGCCAACTGGGAGCAGGTCGTTAAGTTGATTCGTAATAAACCCGTGATGATAAATCAGATACAATGAATATATGAAGTTCATATATTTTGAACTGCGGTTGTAGATACGTATGATGCACGATCCTCGCAGTAGAAAGCGCTATTTATGCAATAGCGAAAATCAGACCTGAAAAAAATCAGGCCTGTACGGGGTTCGAACCACTGACCTCTGCGATACTGGTGCAGCGCTCTACCAATTGAGCTAACAAGCCAACTGTGAGCAGGCCGTTAAGTTGATCATACATATCTTCAACCGCAGTTCAAAATATATGAACTTCATATATTCATTGTAACAGTTAGCAAGTTAAAAAGAAAAAACAAACAAACAAAAATAACACATGGGGTAACACAACCAACAACGAAGAAAAGCGAGTATTAAGCACAATTCTCGTAGCGCAGCTGACAAGAAGAGGGGGGCGGAAGGGGAGGGGGTGTGGGGGGCCTTGGGTTTATGTGAGCCACACCCCGTCTTTCAGATTTAAAGTTACAAATATCAGTCAGTATGCCCCAAGTGTACCACTTCTTATATAGTGTTCTAAGGAGAAAAAAACCTTAATATTTAAGATAGCTTTCACTTGAAAGCTGAACTTTGTGCTAACGTTAGCTTGGAGTGGCTCAAATTTAACCTTTCCCTGTTACCTGAACCAAACAAGAAACTTAAATGAATCGAACCACACACCTTCCTCTGTTACAGGCGTGCTCGGCGTAACTGGGACGCTGTCCCCTGGTGTCGAATCTCCATTTTCCTCTGACCTCTTTCGTTTCTTTCCAGGTGTGGCAATCGTTGAGTCAGTGGCAGGATTGTATGACATAACAACGCTAAGGCAAGATAAAAAAGCGATTACATAAGTGTATTTCGAAAACGTGGAAACGAAACCAAGTAAAATCTCTTAGGGAGTATATTTCAAATGAGAACCGTCAACGGAAACCAAGGAAAGCATAGCAGCCAATCGGAACAAAGAAAAAATAACACAGGAAGCCAATTGAATCTCAAAGTTAACGCACGTGATCGGTATCGAAGGAGGGAAAACGAGTATGGACAAGTTGTGATTAGTTCCAGTTTCTGATTGGTTAAGAGAGTGGCGCGAGTATTCTGGACCAATCACGAAGCGGCGTGGAGTAAAACTAAATGCTATCCCGATTCACTTTCATCAATCATTTGATGTAAGCAAACTAGCGAAGGAAAACAAAGGGAATCAGTGTAATTTTGTTTAAAAACTGAGCTGAAAATATAACTTTGCTACTGTAGAGTTTCTTAAGCTGACATGTTGGACGTTAGCCTGTCGTTAGAGCGAATGACGAAAGGCTTACGCTCGAAACGTCAATTCAGACAAAGAGCGTGCAAGATTTTGCGTGTTAGCCGCGCGAGGGAAAGGGAAGGGTGCATGATCCGCGAATCACACGCGAAGTCCACTGGCCTTTTGTGCTGACCTCGCTGGATGCGACAGTTTGCTCGTGCTTCTTGTATAAGATTAGGAAAACGAATTTAATTCAGCGGTTGCATTTAGTACCTTTTGTTTTCGTATTTGTCTACTCTTGCTTTAGCCTTGCCAGTACCACTGATTCTCCTCAACTAAAAAAGAAAATATACTTTATTCGGTTATATGGAAGTTCATTCTCGAGTATTTATGTCAGCTTCAAACGAACTGAACACTCAGAAAAAAGGTGGGGGGGGGGGGGGGGGGGAGCAGGGGAGATTTTCGCTCCCAGAATTAAACTCAAAACAAAATCATGGACATCTGCGAAAAAAAAATTGCATTGCCAAGCTCAAAAAACGAAATCCGGACGTTGGCAGGAAAAAGAGAAATTCTGATTCATCTTAATAGGAGTCAGACCTGTCACTATTCAATATGAAATACGGATGCTTTTGGCAGATAGGGCTTTAAACTACCACAACACGTTGAAATAACCACTGCTGACGGTTGGAAAACGCAGTAAACCATGGAATGTCTATCAGGTGCGGAAAAATGGAATGCCTCTTTGTTACCTGATTTTCTTCGAGCGCCTTCAACCTCATTTCAAGCTTTGCTCTATTTTCAACACCCATGGTCGTTCCACTGTCTTCCCCCAAGGCATCGACTCGCGCTGCAAGGGACACTTTAGCAGCCAGCATTCTAGAAATCTGTCAATAAAAGTCAGAAACGTATATGAGAACGATCCTTCGCAGTAAAGCACTATTAGAGCAATAGTGAAAATCAGACCTGAAAAAAATTTCAGGCCTGTACGGGATTCGAACCACTGACCTCTGCGATACTAGTGCAGCGCTCTACCAATTGAGCTAACAAGCCAACTGGGAGCAGGCCATCAAATTAATTCGATATAAACCCGTAGATGATAAATCAAACAACAACAAACATATGAAACATATGTGTGAACTGCGGTTATGAGACGTATATGAGAACGATCCTTCGCAGTAAAGCACTATTGACACACATAAAGCACTATTCACACATATGTTTCATATGTTTGTTGTTGTTTAAAAGTCAGAAAATTCGACATTCGTATGAATATCTAGGTGGAAAAATCACGACAATCGTAGGTACGCAATGTTGCCAGCATGAATCTTTCTAGGAATGGTGTCTTGTTGGCATTAATTTCATTAGAATTCACGCAACAATTCTCCCCGCTAACGAACTTAAAACCGGATGAGAGGCTTTTGAAATCTGCAAAAAAAATTTTGCTGAGTATTCCCACCAACCCCACCCCCTCCAGACTAAAAAATTTTCCGTAGGAGCCTCGTAATCCTGAATATATTTATATTCTACAATTATTCACAAACCTTTCCTTTGTGTTTTGGATTTGTTTGACCCACAAGCGATGCATGGAAGATCAGACCGTATTTGGGAGTATCACGTTTTGTTTTGAGTGCTCTGTTCAAAATAAAATAAAATAAAAAACAAACAAACAAACAAACAAACAAAGATTAAACAGGAGAAAATAAACTTAAATTGAAAATATGATACAATTGTAAGACTGGGCTTTAGTCTTTTTCTTGTTGTTGTTGTTTTCTGTTTCTGAAGTTAAAATAACTAAATAAATGGAAATTACACTGCGTTGAGTCCAATTCCATCATTCTGCAGTTAATTCTTACCTGAACAAAGCCTTTTCAGCACCCAAGATCTGAACTGTTGACGATGGATGCTTAGCTAAATTTAAGAGTGACCCTGCAAAACAGCAATCCAATTTCGAAATAAGTGGCAGCAGGTATTACACAGAAGCATAGACCACATTCATAAATGGCTGCTGCATTAATCTTCTTTTGTTTAAATTTAAATTAGCCTTTCTGGCCTCGTTCTCCAGTACAAAATTCAAAAGAATACATTATCTCAAGCGAGGCCAGAAAGGTTAATTTAAATTTAAACAAAAGAATATTAATCTGGCAGCCATTTTTGAAAGTGGTCAATAAATCTAAAGGAATGACAGCTGTCATTTATTGTCATGACATGCAAGTGACAAGAGGGAAAGCAAAAGCGCAAGTGATTTTTATCTTTGTCACAAACAGTTAACTTAAGATTCAGGAGAAATTAGATGCTAGTCACTCTTAGGGGTTTAATAATAATAATAATAATAATAATAATAATAATAATAATTGTCACTGCTAATTGCTGTCACAAAGTACAGCAATGACGCAGCTCAACAAGGTTGAACCGAAAGCTTACAGATAGCTTAAGAGTTAACCAATCACAAAAAAGCCCCTGACAGGCCAGCAAACATCAAAACTGCAAACTAAATATTACTGCTATTTAGTTTTCCTGTGCCTGATTGATTTTCTAAAACAACAACAACAACAAAAAAAATTCCAAAAATCTTTTGTTGTTCATGCTTTTTTTTTAGTGTCGGTGATTACTGAGCACAGTCTCGCATACGCTTAAATGTCACTAAGATGCTTGAGCAGGAATCGAACCCACCCCCCTCTAATTACAAACAGCAAAAACAATTCTTTCAATTCACCTGCATGGGCTATAAGTCTGGCACCAACAAGTTCTCCAACAAGCACAGTCAGGTTTGGAGCAATGGCTGTCATTCGATTCTTGAGGTAATCATACAGCTGAGCGCGGTAGTCGGTCATTTCAATGATCTGAAAATTGTAATTTTAAGAGTTAATGAAACAACTCATAAAGTGGAGAATTTTACAACATGCCTAGATATCAGTACATGTAATACCTGATCACAGAGGTAAATGATGTTATTCATGTCTTCCTCAGAGATCTAGAACAAGAGAAAACACAGTCACTAATTGTAGATTGCTACGCATTATTTTTTGTCTATTGTTTCTTGTGCAGAAGTGTTAATTGTAGTAAAGTTTTGCGGGAGCTTTCTTTGTGTCATTACGTTATGTAGCATATATTTAAACCATGTTGTTCATCGTTGGTGCAGTTTCTTTTTTCCAGTACAGTTTTGTCAAGTGTAGTTTGCATATTCATTCTTTTCACTTTGTGCAGCTTGTTCGCCACTAGGCAGGATTCACAACACCGTGTTGAAATTGTGCTTGTTAGAGTTAGTCGTCCTTGGCAGTAATACTAATATTAGATTAAAAAATTTAGCAATCAAGTTTTGTGTTTAAAAACCTTCATATACCACTCAGACTACTTTCACTTGATAGTGGACAAATAGACTTCTTTGACTTCAATGTTTTGTTTACCCACTACTCTTGGAAAATGTTTCTTTGAAATGTCCTCTCATTCGCATGCCTAGGTACCCATAATTTACAAAGGATAAAGCAGAAAACTCCCTGAAGACCTGAAATGGGTACACAAAACATACAAGCTCAAGACCTCTATTCTATACTTGTTGCTGAAAATTCATGCATGTAGGTGTTCCATCCCTATGGGACCACAATGAACATACCAAAATAAAGATGCCTAGCTGTTCAAACATTTGAATACCAAACCAATGGTATCCTAGGTAATTTAGTTATATAAACTAAGTTGAAATTGTAAATTGGCCACCGTAAGGAGTTAAAAAGCTGATGTTTCCACTGTTAGCCAGATGAAGGGCTAACGCTCGAAACATCACCTTTTTAACTCATTACGGTGGCTAATTTATAATTTCAACTTAGTTGATATAACCAAATTACCTTGTTACCTCCACCAACACAGCACCACAGTTTCTTTAGAAACTTTCACCCTTTATTCAAGGGTGTCCTACCTCAGTTCCCATGGAAATCTCTGCAGCAGCTTTGACCTCCTCCTCAACTTCCTCAGGCAGAATCTCAGACAAATCAGTTTTATCAGCATTTAAACGAGTGCCTGGAAAATAGGAAACAAAGTTGACTATTAACATAACACAAATTAAATCCAAAGTATCCTAAGCTAGAGATATCTTGTAATCACTAGCTTTTCCCCTGTCAAAGAGACTGGGTTGATTTTTAAAATCTTGCCTAGATGACAAGTCAGGCTGGTTAAAAAGATCATGGTTCTTGTAAATGAGATCTCTAGGAACAGAGGCACACTCCACCCCAGCTACTGGGAGGAAACTAGCTAAAGAGATATCTGCACCTGAAATTTCTGTCTGTTAATTTTGCTTAATCGCAGCTTTCTAGGAAGGACTGAAATTTCCCATTTCTCATCAAAATTCATGTGGGTCATGGCCTATTGACCTTGACCTACAATTTGGAATTCTATTAAAAAGATAATAGAGTGAAACCTGAGTTTTGCGACCACCCCAAATGTCACGCAAAAGTGGTCGTTAATGACAGGTGGTCGTTTAAGCAGGTTTGTGAGTGACGTCATCAACTTGAAATTTTTTCAGGTATCCATGATATATATATATATATTTAAATTTGAATATACAGGTACAGATAACTTAGTCATACAAAACACAACAAATCAATCATTTTTTATATTAAAATGCTTTTTATTGCTAGCACTAGGATTTTAATTATTCAACGCGTGATCTATCGTAATGGCAGAAAAAACTTTGTAACTTTGGATTGTTTTGCGTGCTTGTCAAATTTTACTTGCTCTATCGCGCTTTCAATAGACCGGTTCACGCTCTTGAGTGCATGCTGGGTAATTAGGGCAAGCAAATCCAAAATGGCGGATACGAACAACACTCTTTTGCTCGATCTGAATACTTATAGTTCAATATAGAAGTCACAGCTACATTTTGAGCTCTTTATGTTATTGCCATCTCGCTCAAAAGTCGTTGAAAGTTCAATATCCCAACAACACGATCATGGCCACGCACCTCGAAGATTTTTTGGAACTTTCATGTGGGGAATTGCAGTTTTATCTTAAACAGCGAGGTTTGCCCTCTGGAGGGACACACTCGGATCTTGCTGCTCGTGCTTTGGTAGCTTTTGAACATAAAACGCCTATTCGAGATTCGGCCGAAAGCCAAGCCAAGTCACTACAAAATGAACATGTAGAACTACTACGCACATGCGGTATAAAGGATCCGTTATCCATGGTCGATTGGGAGGACTGTGTAACAAAGTGGCCGCATACAAACATTGGTCAAATATTCTCGTTTATACTTGGAAAAAAAGCTTTCGACACTGACTATATTGGTCAATATAAAATCAGAAAAGCGTATTCATACTTTAAAAGTGGTTTTGTGCACACTGTATACTCAAAAACAATTCATGGACAAGACAAAGTTCTGTTGTTTGCATCTGTCACTCCATCTCAAAGAATTCGCGAAGAACCTCATAAAGTGTGGATAATTTGTAAATCTCCCGGTGAAATTCTTGGGGCATATTGTAGCTGTACAGCTGGATACAGTCAGTGCTGTAATCATGTCATAGCCCTTTTATATAAAGTTGAGTTTGCCAACCAGAAAGGTTTCACAGATCCTTCCTGCACAGATAAGGCATGTGTGTGGAATAATACTAGCAAGAAAGACATCCAACCCATGAAATTAAAGGACATGGTGTTCCAAAGCCACAAGGTAGTCAAAGAAAACCCAAGTTATGCTATTAATAGCAAGGAAAAACAGAACTTTGATCCTCGGCCAGAATCCTTGAGGGTTGTTACCGAAGAAAGCAAGCAAAAGTTTCTAGCTTCTCTTCGAAACATAAATCCTGATGCTGTCATCCATATTTCATATGCACCACCAACTTCTGATGATGTTCCCCCATCACTACAAATTATAGCTGATGATATATCCTCTAAAAACAATGGTGTAGATGCTGATGAATTAGTGAGACAATTTCTGGAACAATTATCTTTCAATGACAGTAGCATTAAAGAATTAGAAAAGGCCACAAGGGATCAGGCTAACTCCAGTATATGGAAAGAGCAAAGAAAAGGTAGAATAACTGCATCTCATTTTCATGAAGTATACACAAAGACAAAAACAATTCTTAGAAAAAGAAAGCCAAATTGCAAAGTAACACCTCTTCTTGAGCGAATTTTAGATTGTACCGATCTGTCAATGATACCTGCCATTAAATGGGGAAGAGAACATGAGAGAGATGCTGCTGCATCATTCTTTGCACAAGAATCCAAAAAACACAAAAATGCAAAGCTTCAGACTTGTGGCTTGTTTATATCTAAAACTTACCCTTTTGTGGGAGCTACCCCAGATGGTATTTTTCACTGCGATTGCTGTGGTCATTCTTGTATTGAGTATAAATGTCCATACTCACTTGCAGACATGAAATTTGATGAGCATTGGAACAATACAACTTATCTAGAATTAGTGAATGGGAATATCATGCTCAAGAGAACCCACAGTTATTATTACCAGATACAAGGACAAATGGCCCTAACAGGATGTCCTAAAACCTTTTTTGTTGTTTGGACTCCACTTAGTGGTGCTCATATTGAAATTATTGAGTTTGATTTAAAACTGTGGCAAGATATCATACCAAATCTAACAATTTTTTTCAAGACTTATGTTGCTAGGGTGTTGCTAGGTACTAGGCCTATTTATTATTGTGCTGTCTGTGAAAAACCCTGTCTTGAGCCAGATGAAATTGAATGTGATGATGAAAACAGTGTTCAGTGTGAATGTTGTATGCTATGGTTTCACTGGGCCTGCTCAAATTTTGAACAAGAATCAACATTCATTTGCAGATTTTGCAATGAACAAGCAATAGATAATGATTAAAATTATAGAGTGGAAGCAATATGACCTCAACAAACTACTAAATAGTACAAAATAGTGCGGATGAAACCAAAACATTATAGTATTTAGTATTACTAAAGTTTCAAAGTTATTGTTTGAACATTGTTGTAGCTATATACAAACATGTTTGTGTAATTCCATAAAGGAATTGTATTCTAGAAGATGTGTAAATAAACTTGACTACCATAGCTTATAACCTGTGAGAAAATTGAATGGGAACATTTTGGACTGGTACAAAATGCAAACATAATTGATGAAATGAAATCTATGTACTCAAAGGCTTTTTCATATTACATATTGCTGCACAAATGATGATTATGTCATCCAAATGGGAAAGAATGCTAATGGGAATTTCTTGCTTTAACATAGCAAAGTCTTTAATTCGCTTGATAGCCTGCTCGACATAAATCCGTACATTAGCAATAAGTGATGTGTTCCTAACATCAGCACCTGACATCTGGAGATTGGAATGCTTGGAGGGTGGAATTGTTAGAGAACATTGGTAGTATGCTAACAGGTCATGAATCTTGAATCCCCTGTCTGCCATAACTTGGTCATGTGGCTGAAGATAGTTTAAGAAACCACTGTTTTCTACAATAAAAACATCAGAT
>NC_142532.1:20154878-20159878 GCF_964205215.1 Stylophora pistillata
AAAGACCGATTAGTGCTAACCCAGGGTTAAATTTTAATCCAGGTTTCTAAATTTCTCTGTTCAAAAGCCATTTTAAGATAATTTTCCAATTCTTCTTGGAGCATTCAATCACCAGATTGTTAAATGGAATTAAAGTGAATTTAATTTTAAAGCTTTCAGATCTGCAATTAAATTTCACACTAACCCTGGGTTATCTTAAACCACCTTTGAACAACCCGGCCCCGCCCAAGAACACAATACAACATCCCTGGCCAGGGCTCAAACCTGGACCACTTGATCCTGAGTCGAGGGCACTAAGCAGGAGGCCATCAAACCTCCCTTCGAAAGAGTAATGGATGAGAACTTGTTACAGAAATGGTTTGTATTTGTTGAATACCTGTGATAAGGCTTTCAAGCTGTAGCCTTATTCCTCTCATGAGTTCTTGAACTGCTGAGCTGGAGACACAATTCAAACTAAGCTTCTCCTGAAGTACAAAGAGACGCAGAAAAAAATTACAAAAAAAAAAAAAACCTTACTAATAACCAATTCTAAATTCCTGCAAGAGGTAAAAATGACCTGATGCTGAGAGTTTAAGAGGAAACTGGTAAATCCCTGGAATCGATGGGAGCATAAAAAAAGCTTCAAGTGACAGTTGATAGATTCCTAAACCCTTTAATTCCCAGAAGTGATAAACAAGTAACTTCTCCCTCCAAAATCCACTCATTACCCAGGTAACAGGTAATGAGAATATTCCAACTTATCAGGTAGAAGTTGTTCTCTTGATCTAACAACAAATTCTCGTCACTAATTTACTAGGAAATGTGTAGCAGTCAGAGGGGAGAATTAATAATTACATCTTGAGAGTTAAAAGGTGAATTCTCCACCCAAATTTCTAGATTAGGTTCTAGTCCAATAAAACACACTACCCATGAATAACAGACAGATCAGTTGGTTAATGATCAGTATAAACTCCAGTGACATAGATAATAAAACATTCTCCATTCTGAAAATCTGGCCAGTACAAAAATATAACGATCAGGTAGATACACTTCAGAACTTGTGCTCTTCAAAAATTGACCATGTGCTACACCTAAATATGTTACATAACAAAAACTACAGGGATACCACTATTTCTTTTTATAACATAACTAAAGCAAAGCGTGCACTCTGATTGGTTAATTCACCATCTACTATTTGCCCATGGGTGCATGCTGCTGACGTGAGCAAATGCTTAGACTATTTTTCCTCGCACACTTATTTTTTCTGATCACATAAGATTTGTTAAATAAAAGGGAACTCTTGTTCCAATGTATCAATGTTATGTTATAAAACAAATGGTGAACGCCATAGCGTGTACTATTGAGTTATGGATGCACTTGGGAGGTTTGCTAAGCACTCAAGAAGCTAGAGTCACACTTGGCTATCGCCTCGTGTGACTCTTACGCTTCTTTCGTGCTTAGCAACCTACTGCATGCATCCATAACTCAATAGTACATGCTATGGCATTCACCATTTGTTAATTAAAATATTCCTCAAAACTGGAGTGAAGAAATTGTACAATGTTATAACATAACCAAAGTAAAGCGCGTGCTCTGATTGGTCAATTTAGCGTCCCCCCATTTGCCCATGGGTGTACACTGCTGACGTGAGCAAATGCAAAGACTATTTTTCCGTGCGGGCTTGTTTTTTCTGGTCATGTAAGATTTGTTAAATAAAAGGGAACTCTTTAGCTACAATGTATCAATATTATGTTATAAAACAAATGGTAAACACCACAGCGCACACTATTGAGTTATGGATGCACTTGGGAGGTTTGCTAAGCACTCAAGAAGCTAGAGTCGCTCTTGGCTATCGCCTCGCGTGACTCTTATGCTTCTTTCGTGCTTAGCAACCTCCCGTGTGCATCCATAACTCAACAGTGTACGCTGTGGTGTTTACCATTTGCTAATTGAAAAATGCTCACCTTGATGACACCTCCCAACTTAGCATCAGCGACAGCCAGTTCTTGGTGGATATCTTTAGCAACAATTTTCTTTAAAACTTTTTTAAGACTCTTGCTCATCTTCCCCTCCACAGCAGCAGTAGCAGCTAAGAAAAAAACATTAATGAAAAATTATATATATATACATATATATCTTATTAACCAAACATGAGGGCCGTACTGGGAGAATATTGGCCCGAGGTCTTGACAGTACGGACCGAGCGCAGCTCGGTCCGTACAAAAAAAACCAAGGGCCGATATTCTTCCAGTACGGTCCCGAGCAAGCTTGGTTCATAAGAGTTGAAATGGTAAATTGGCCACCGTAATGATTACAAAAGCTGACGTTTCGAGTGTTAGCCCTTCGTCGGAGCGAAGCCCATTCGCTCCGACGAAGGGCTAACGCTCGAAACGTCAGCTTTTGTAATCATTACGGTGGCCAATTTACCATTTCAACTTTGTTGATATATCCAAATTATTTCGTTACTCCCACCGATGCAGCCCCAAACAGTTTCTTTCGAAACTATCAGCCTTTATTGGTTCATAAGAGATTTATTACACGACTGAAGTTCAAAGGGACACAAGTGCGGTATCATTCAGGACCATTCGGGACAGTGCCCGGTCCAATACCGAGAGAATATTGACCGGCAATAGAGCATTTTGATTGGTTGATTTTAGTTATTGGCCCTCTGACTGCCCGAGTCATGTAATAAATCAGAGTGCTGATCAACCATCCCCTTGGTTACTGTGTAACAATCTTCAGTTGAATGATATACCACTGCTCTAGGGTGCAACCATTTCAGTTGCCATAGTAAGTAGCAAAAATTTTTTCCAACTTTTAATTAAAAGTCATCAAACTGTTAACTCAAGTTCAGTGATTAAGCAGCAAGCCTACAGCAATTCTCATCTACGCCCCAAGGTCCACTGCTTAACTAATAGAAAAATGTCAAAGAGTAAAACAAAACATGAATGCCAGCATGATGATCTGGTGTGTACTTTAATTCTAACAAAACAGACCCTGCTTTGAAAAAAAAAATAGGTATGCTCCAGGAAAAAAGTTGAACAGGCAAAAACATTGTTACGTTTTGCCCTTCTAAGAAGACAGTTAGTTAAGCTAGAGGATTGTACTTTCATCCTGTAGAGGGGGATATTGGGGTTTGTGGTGTTGCAGCGGTCTCAAACCTAGGGTTTTTTTTTAAAAAACTAGATTTCAATAGCCCACGGTTATTTGTTGAACAAAAGAAGCAATACATCCGAGTTAATCTTTGATAAACATCAGTTGATTGACCCCAGGCCGTTTTCATTTATACTATCCTTGACCTCTGAACCTCTACTACAAGCATTATCGGCCAGCCAAAGACTAGCACATGGTAAAGATAAGTGGAGCCAGAGACACCCTTATTTCAGGGTGTCAGTGCCTTGATAATATCTCTTGCAGTGATGTGGTGTTCTATTTTGTTTGCGGTGTTGCGGTATTCAGAATCCCCATATCCCCCACGCTGTACACAACGGTAACATGCCTTACATGAGGTTTTTCAATACCCTACAGGTTAGCTGGCTTGCTCAACAAGCTGACTATAAAACAGCCTTGACTGATATTACTGACCCTGATTAACATTACAATAAATAGAAATTAGAGGAGCACTACCAAAAAAAAAATACTGTAAACATTATATTATCCATGTAGTCTGCTAACCTGCTAAGGCTTCAGTTGTATCATTGAACTTTTCAAAATGCTTTAATTTAACCCTGAAAAATACAAATCAATTTGTAAGAAATCACGGAAATCAGAAGGTTTAAAATTGCAACAAAATTTCAAGCTAGACTTGGTAGATTAAATTAGGAAATAAAGTAGATCATTAGACGACAAGACGATGCTTACACTTTGCTGGCGGCATCTGGCGTTTCAAAATCCTTATACAGGTTATCGATCTTGTGCAATTTCTTCTCATCGAGGAGCTGAAGAAGCAAAGTTTAAGATTTCAACACCAATCGAGTCAAACTCAGTTGATTTGGAGCGAAGAACAGAAGGGTTTCCGACTGCAAAAGGAGCCAGATTTCGCCGTATGAAAAAAAATCGTTGCCATTTTTAGAGGTAAGACACTTACCTTAAAGATCGCATAGCCTGCCGACGTTTCGAAAAGGACTAACATGGCTAAAACAATACGATTCCTTTCCGAACACCGATACAAAACATAAAATTACAGTAATGGAAAAGCCGCACGTGGAAAGAACATCGAATCGCTCGTCACCAGGTTCGCAAATTTGTCACGTGATCATGCAGCCAATGATTACCCTCAGCATTTACCCATTGAGAATATCCCCAACAGGTGGACAATTTGCTCTTTTTAATTTATTTTTCCTGTCTTTCCTTGTTCTACTTTAGCTAAAATGGTATTTCTGAAAATTTTCTTTTTCATTTCATGCTTTCATTGGTTTAACTGCGTTTATTCTATGCGAAAGGATACTGTAATTTTGGTGTCCTTTGATGGGTTCCGCTGGGACTACCTGGACATGCATCGAACTGCCACGAAGAATTTCTCCTCCATCATGAAACAAGGGGTACGGGCTGAATATGTCAGGAACGTTTTTCCAACGGTAACTTTTCCTAATCACTACACTATTGTCACAGGGCTTTATCCTGAAAGCCACGGTATAATATCAAATTCGTTCTACGACGCGATTGCAAACAAATCTTTTGACATGAACACGAACTGTTCCGAATGGTGGGACAAATTTGCTGAACCTCTTTGGGTGACAAGCGAGAAACAAGGAGAGAAAAGTGGTATGTGTTTTTGGCCGGGCTATGATGTGGTTTACAAGGGCCAAAAACCGTCTTTTACTCCGAGCGAATTTGGATTTGGGAGACCTTTTGCAGCTCGTGAAAACGAAACTATTCCTCCCTGGAAGTGGCGGGTTGATTTGGTTTTAAAATGGTTGAAAGATCCAGACCCACCTTCTTTTGTAACTTTATACTTTGAAGAGCCGGACGAAGCCGGCCACTGTTGCGGCCCTGACTCAGTAAATGTTACAGAAGAGATT
>NC_142532.1:20677378-20774878 GCF_964205215.1 Stylophora pistillata
TCACTAGCTACAGTCGAGGGTATGCATTATTTTGGAGAATTCATTGCTTCTATGAATTATTTCCTATATTGTGGCTATATCCTCTTCAGCCACACTAAACTACCAATAAGCGCGCTCCAAATATACCAGTCATTTCAAACTAAATTTAAGCAGGTTTATTAGTTGGGGACGAATTTTTCATTCTTAAACTTTCAAAACAGAAAAATACTAAGGGAATTTTAATTTTCAAAAAAGCGTAATTACGTTTACTCAAATTGATAGATAGAAGACCGGTTTAACTTCATTTAAAAGTAACTGTAGGCGGCGTATAGAAGTAAAATAATCAGTGATATTTAAGACAGAACACGAAACGTTTTTAATTAGTTTTCGAGCATTGGGAGAACTTAGACATGCTTTAACTGATTACTATAACTAACGTTAGAAAATACAAAATGGTTGCAAAAAAGGACACGAAAATGACGGTGGCAATCGTGAGAGTACATAGAAGTCAAACATGTTGGAACAACAAAATGTCAGTTCCAAAGGGCAGGAAAACATGTCTGTGATGACTGGTTCACTGTGACTTAGACATATCTCTATGCTGAAATTTCGTTTTTTTTGTTTGTTTTCGTACTTAATCTTTTATTTTCCAGAAGTAACTAACACATAACTTCTTCTTACGATATCAATTCGCTATCGGAAATCCAGCTTAAAAGTGATAAGAATAATTAACAATTACTCCACGAGTGCGCGTTGGATATGAGATGACAGATAGCCAACGAGGTGCGAAGCGCCGAGTTGGCTATAATCATCTCATATCCAACAAGTGCGAGTGGAGTAATTGTTTTATCAAAAAAAAAAAAACGCTCCCAAGATATTACACAAATCTTCTTGACTTTATTTCGTTAGAAGAAACTGGATATTACAATGTACAGATATTAGATTATGGTATATTGGCTCATATACCATAATGGCTAAGCCAATAAAAAGTCTTGAATTGCATTATCCAATGATCCAGTTTTTAATAATAAAAAATAATGAACTAGAGGTCATCTTTATGATAAAACTCCAAACTCTCCAAATCAGTCTAAAAGGAAATGTATGGCATCTGGAGGGGAGAATTACTAATGAGGCACTTAAATCAATTTCAGGTATTTGTCAAACAGCTGCAGTTGTCAGAGCTCGCCATCACTCGTGTCCACTCCCTGCGATTTAAATTTCGCGACCCGCTGACGGAACAAGGTAGAGACCATGGGGACGAGGACGTGGAACAGTTGCTTTCGACTTTGACAGAAAAACGTGAAGTAGCGGTAATTGGCCCAGGAAGAGGCCCCGCTGGGAAGAGTTATTCACAGATTGTTCGCCAAACAAGAGGTTTGTGTCGCGGCAGATTAGCTAGACTAAGGCAACATGTCTACAATTAAAACTTGAACGTTTTAATCTACTTATTGATAATGTTTGCAGATGAAAGTAACTGCTTTTTTGTCTTTCATAGAACGCGAGAACAGACTCTTCTGTGGACGAATAGATCTCTTCAAATGTTTTGGCAAGCTCATCCAATAAAGCCAAAATCGTATTTTTGCTTGATGTGATCACGTTTTGGAAACCAACATCAACCACGAGAATTAATTTTTTCAACCACAACCTAATTAGAATTATTTCCCGCTTAAAACGCGGGTCGCAAACATTTAGTTAGCGCAGCTTTACATCTACTAGCCCGCGTGAAGCCCCCTTTTGCCACTCTACCTTCTGGGGTCATATTACAACCTCCTAAGTTCTTTTAGATGCTATAAAAAAATTGGGCTATATCAGTAGCCACATGCAGTCTTAGACTGCCTATTTTTCTATCTTAATAAAGTAATTTATTATACACCGAATGCAAATATGGCGTCCAATTTGATTTGCCATTGTTCTGGACTCCCTAGCCTCGTCTTCACGTGGAAATACAAAAGGATTATTACATGTGTGAGAGGCTAATCAGTTTAGAACAATGGCAACTCAAATTGGACGCCATATTTGCGTTCGGTGTATAGTCGTTCTTAATCTGTAGTAATCTTCTCAATCCTTTACCATCCCCGCTTCTTTCTCGTTTACTCTTTCTCTTTTCTTATTTTACCATCTTGCCTAGCTAATATATTATAGCCTCTTTCACGTTTAAGATAACTCTTCCCGTTTAGAAAGCGACATCCGATATTGTTATGTAATTTAATTACGCTACGCTATTTCCTCATTTTTACTTTATCTTTGTCAACGGGGGTAACCAGCCCTACCAGCTCAAGACTTCCCACCCCCCACCGGACGGGAGCGCATTTTGTTAGCATCAATTTCCCGTCCCGCCCCTTGTCGCGTCCTTGTCCTCAAAGAATGCACTGTGTACTGACCAATGACGATTTCAGACTTACGGAAGCATTTACTGATGACGTCATTTTTCAATGACGAAGAGTGATCTTAATTCGGAATCAGTAAGAAATTGTGCTTCCTTATGATAAACTTTTGCATGAATAACAGCAGATTTTTGTAAACTTCAAACGGCAAACTCTCAATGCTTGAGTCAACTGATTAAGATATGAATTCCTTCACGGATCTGTCATACGTTCTTTGGATGTTAAATAGGAGAAAGTGAGCATACGTCAGGACGATACCTGCCTTCGATGAGAACTCAACCTTTTTTCTGAATTTGTTTCTGTCTTGATTCATGTAGCGAGCTTGCCGCCGAAATATTTAACAGTTTTTTTAAGAGCAATGACTCTTTCCGAGTGAGAAGAAAATAGATCTTTTTTTATTGGGAGACAAATTAAAGCAAAAGCAAATATAGTTGAACGGTTATTTAAAGTGATTTGTATCTTAGTCTCGACTAACTTAAGCGAAACTTTGGTGCTTCAGATAACACAATCAACAAAATATAAAGCAGTTACGACTCTTTGAGTTTCTTAGTAGGTTGGTTTCTTTGATCTTTGCAGAGAGAATTTATTCCTGGCGGGTAATTGTCTCACAACGGTTAAACAATGAAAATCATAACTAGTGATGAACTGAGTTTTATTTACATTCAAAGGATTACAGTTTATTTTTGACATAAAAGCCTTTAACCCTAAAGTCAGGCACAGAAATGGTCAGATATGAATTCGGAACGTTCCTGATGACTTCAAAACTTTTATCAGGCCATATCTCTATGTGACTAGAAACGTATCGACCGACCAAGGGTTCATATGTACTTTATGTATTGAGAACAAATAGGGTCGAGTTTTTTTCAGAGGCCTTGTCAAATGGCTACCTCCCTAGATGATACAACAACACTTTTGTAAAAAGAATCAACCATGCGGCAAAGTTTTCTCTATACAATATGTTAAACAGTTCTTCAAGTTATGGTGTGTTAGATACATGGTAAAAATAGAGGAGATTTTAGCGACCACAGAACTTTCGATCCACGTTTACCGTCAACTGCGAAATGTGGCGTTTATCGTGTACACTCTTATCAGTGTGTCACTGATGACATAAAATCTAGTTCAGACCTTTTTACTGAAGATAGAAAACTACCATCTTCAGTTGTTATGGCTGCATGACCGTTCTGCAAAGTAGATTATATAGTTGATCCTTCACAGCCTAACATCAGTGTGTGTATTCTCCATACTGTTCTATTTACATTTCCTATGACATTTCCATATGATCAGTTCCTTACTTCTCATGAGCTTAATGTTTGATTCAGCAGTAATACTTGCTGGAGAATTTAGATGGTAGTCACCCTTAGATGTTAAAGGGTGTGGCGCTCCGTTAGTTTTAAAGTCTGTCAGTCTTTCTTGGTTTTGAAGACTAAGAGGACAACTACTTTGATTACTTCCGCTCATTTAAAACCAGTTTCTTTGTTCATTTCAATCCCAGTGATAGGTGTAACAGATTCGGTGTAAGGTCGATCGAAACCGTTATTGATTTACTCGGGGATCAATCGTGTGACGTCAGAGTGCTCAGACTGCTGTACAGATTGTAAGTCTACTGTCTGAATGAAAACAGAAGAGTGGCGAATGTTCCTTTCCGAAAGTACAAATCTTAAAGAACGCCGTCTCGCATGTGAAGCTAAACGTGGATATTAGAGCTTTTTATCTGTCAGTCTGTAGCAGGCTCTCGTTTCTCACATAACCGAAAACGGCCGTTTGTGGTTAACTCGCCTTTTCGCTCGTCTTTGCTGACTGGAGACTGGAGCCGACTTCTTATGTCTCCATCCACCTCCAACCTCCCCTGAGGCTTATTATTAATATATACTTTTTTAGGTTTCTTTGACAACAGGATAATGATCTCCTGAGATCTTAGCCGCACCTCTAACAGGCTAAGATCTATTAGTTCAGTCGAGCTAAAGGATTAAATGATTAAATACGATAAACAAGAAGTGGAACCTTGGGTGAAACGTTCTTGATATTTGAGTTCGATGATTACATTTTAATTTCAAATTTCGATCTCCCGTTATTCCCGTACAGATATCGATTCATTTCTATAGGTCCAACTTGACTGATATAATTAAGCTTGAAAAATGGCAAAATAAAAATGATATAGTAAAAGAAAAAGGGATCCTGCGAAAAATCCACAGTGATTAGCCGAGTAGCCACTTAAAAAAACAGCAAGAACAACAACAAAAACTGCCAAAACCGAAATTTTGGTATCTGAGCTAACTCACTTTCCTATACTGATTAAACAATGCAAATTTGCGACCAAAAGAGGGGTGAGATGAGATCTCAGAAACAGAGCTAGTTCTGTTGACCAGGCCTTGTGTGAGGAGGCAGTAACTCTATTAACTCTACTGTTACTGTACATACTTCATACTTACTTAGACTGCGTACTTTTGCAGTGTTTAGTTTATTATTTCGTAAAAAACTTCAGTGTCAGATGGAGTAAAATGAAGTGCTCCTGTGAAAAATTGGCAGTTTCCACTCGAATAGCCCGAGGGGTTAGAGTACGTATGGCCGCAGTGCGTATGAGATTGTTGGTTGTTCCCAGCGTCATTTGATACGTAGATGTCATGTCCCGAACCAAAAATGGGTCCGTAGGAGGAACATCTGTACATGGCGTTTTGCTGGTTTTGGTATTGTGTCAGCTTCACAGGATTGTATCCGTTCGCGTTGTAAAGAGAGAAAACAAAAGCTTTGCTGGCTGAAGAATAATCACAGGAACCTAAAATGAAAACAGTTAAGAACTGGTCACTATTTGTCACCTGAGGGAGGGGAGCGGAGGGGAGGGGAGGGAAGGGTGGGGGCTCATTAACAGGCACTAAGGGGGGGACCGGACCATGTATGATAAAAAGGAGAAAATATCTGAAGCGGTGAGATCAATTTATCACCTTATTGACATTTCGTATTTTTGGCTTTGTATTGTTAATGGTGGCGTTTTTCCGTTTTTCTCTGGATTATCTATGAGGACTATAAAGTAAGGACCAACTTTATGATTGAGAATTTTGCACCGGTGGCTGTGTTCAGTAAAAGCGTTTGAAACTATGCGAATATAAAAAAAGAAAAATTCATGTTGATGAATTCAAGATGAATTTAACTTGCCGAACTAGAACCGAGCACCTTAATTTGTTAAAAAAAAAAAGAAATTATATAAAACACAAGAGCATATTTTTACTTTTCAAAAAGAGAACTTGAATTATGGTCCAGTGTTTTTCAAAGACGACACATAATATAGTAGAGCATTGATTAAACATTCTTTGTTTCAGCTGTGCAATAAGAATTGTGTACAAAACGAAACATGTAGAAATACCTCGAAATGGGAATGTCACAATAAAATCAAATCAAAATTAATAATCAAAAATCAAATCAAATCCGAAACAGAACTTTTAGGTTAAAATGCGTTCCAAACGCGTTTCAAGCCATTTAAAAGTTTGTCTACTTCGAGATCTCACGTTTTACTGTCCACAATTGAACAATTGGTCCATGCTTTAGCGTGCACTATCGAGTTGTGGAGCACGCGGGAAGTTTGGAGAGCAAGAGGGAAGCGTAAGAGTTTCCCGAGGCGATAGCCGAGGGAAAATCTAGCTTCTTGAGTGCTCTTCAAACTTCCCACGTGCTCCATAACTCGATAGTGCACAGCTGAAAGCATGAACCAATTTTTTTAGAACATAGCCGGTGGAATTGTGCATCAAATCCGATGCGAAAAACGGACAACAATAACAGTTAAAGCGAATCGTGACGGCGCTGATGCCGAGTCTTCTTTTGCTTTGTTTTTCTCTTTTTCTGCCTCATTTAAGAACTCTAGCCCAAGGGAAAAGGTCGAAACATTGTCTTTGTTTTCGGAATAGTAGGCCGAGTTTCTGTTTGTAACCATTATTGTCGCAAAATATTTAAGAATTGTTTCATGCTTAGCGTGCGTCTATCGAGTTATGGATGCACGCGGAGAGTTTGGAGAGCACGAGAGAAGCGCAAGAGTTGCTCGAGGCGCAGCCGAGAGCAACTCTAGCTTCTTGAGTGCTCTCCAAACTTCCCAAGTGCATCCATAACTCGATAGACGCACAGCTAAAAGCATGAAACAATTCTTTTATAACATACGAAAACAATTTGGGCGCTGAATGACGTTTTTGTAATGTTTTTGAAATGAAAGTTGCCCGAAAATGTTGGCGTCTCCGATTGTTTTGTTGATTTTGTAATTAAATGGTTTTCGGTAAAAATTACAAATGTAACCAAAAAAACGTCATCAACAGAGACGTTTACCTTTAAAAGTCGCCACAATCCAATTTGTAGTCTTCTTAGTTCTTGCTGAATGTCTTTCAGCTAAAATTTGCTCCAGCTCCTGTTCTGATAAATTCGGGATACGGACCTGTTGTGTTTCGCTTTCGTACAGTGCTTGTTGGCTTGATTACTTGTAGGAAGGTCGAAAGCCAAAGAAAAGTTTGGTTGGCCTTCGATTTACTATTATCGCTTTTCGAAACTTTAACTTAAGGAACTCACACGACAGAAATTTTGCAGCTATTTTGAAACTGCACACGTCATTTTATTGAGCACGGCCGTGCGTACATAAAGATTTTGTTCATGTTGACGCAATAGGAATTAGATAGGATCAGCGCGCGCGCTATGTTATAAATTATTTTTCCCCGCGCTAACAATGAACGCTCGCGCGAAAAAAAAATTTCTGGCGAAGTCGGATTTGCTGACGCTATCAGCGTGCACTATCGGGATTTTGAGCACTCTTACGTATAATGAATTTGATTGCGCGACTCTGCCAGCTATGTTCTAAAATATTTTTTGTCCCCAAGATGTACTCATTGCTACAAGAAAAGTCCATGACTAATCGATTTGTTATCTTTTCTACATGTGAGGGATGTTTCCTTGCTTGTTACTTGATAAAATCGTTTTGTCTCTTCTTAACAAACTTAATATACCTACCTCCGCCCCAGGACACGTCAGTATATCCACCAAAGATATAATTGTTCACTTTGATGATTGTCACTGTGGGTCCCCTCCCATCACAGTTGCTGTGGAATGTCGATGCCGTCCAGCCGTCTGTCTTAGCGTGCCAACACCTCACAAACCTGCTCCGCTCTGAACTAAGGAGGACTGGCTCCAGATAAGAAAGTAGCTTTTCTGTGTAGTTTTTATGGTCCAGGCTGGTAAGAATAGCGGAACTCTTTAGGCGACCTATATAAATCAAAAAAAATAAAAACAGAGAAAAGGTAAGCTTTGCCCTACCTTAAAGTTTTCGCGTCATGTTGCATTCGCGATCTTGGTGTTCGAAAAGCCTGGTTTTCAGTGGCGACCCAAGCACAAACATAAGTATAGCACCTCTTATCAAACCGTGAAAACGACCTCAACGCAAGCATAAGCATAAGCGAAAAGTGGAAGCGCAAGGGTAAAAAATTTTTCATTTTCTTGCGCTGATGTTGTGCTTGCTTGCACTTATTCCGAGTGAAAACAAAATACTGCACAAGCACAAGGAATTGTACTACAATTTTCTATGTCTGGATAATTATAGCACTCGCTCAAGTTTTCCCCACGTCTGAGCCTTTGAACGAAATGGCGGTGGCCGTCGCTGTAGTCTTTGATAAAAAGTTTTCCATGGTTGTTCGCAACTATCAAAGAAAAAACAAAAAAGCGTAATCTTGAACTCAAGTTGGTAAGGAAGAATCATCTGGCTTCTCCTTTCTTTAAAAAGATCCCTTAACCCAAAGTGGTTCATTCTCCTCCTCTTCTGTAACCGCTCTCGCTTTCTTACAAGAGTAGAAGAAACAAAAAACTTGACGCTTTAAAGTGTCTGCCGCAGTCCGGGTCGGGCACATCTAGCGGTGTCGATGTCGAATAACAACAGAACAGCTCATTAAACCAACGAATTTAATGACGGCGAAGAATTCCAATGTTTACAAAACCATCCGGCTGCCCTTTCATCATAAATTACGAGACTCAGGGAGCCGTAAAAACCACATGATGAAAGGCGGTAAGCGAAAGAAAAGAAACAGTTTCACGTACCTAAATTATTTACAAGCGCTTCACCACGTGCGGAAAAAAAGGGTAGAAAAATAAAAATTACTACTGAAGGATTGTGGTCTACGTGACATACAAAAAAATCAGGAACGGAACGGACTAACATAAAACCTTGTTGAGGAATAGCCTCAACAGCCGCCATATTAGCCGAGTCGAGATCAACGGAGCCTTGTAACTAGTGAACTTATTGTCAAGTGTTAGTCTTGCTTGGCTACTGTAAATGGCACCTTGAAATTCACAGCAGATTTGCCATTTTCATCTACAGCGAACAAACGTCCTCTATAGAGAATACCACTGACTTTAAAAGCCTTTGCTGGGTTACGAACTGAAATATTTTCACGAAGTTCAAGAACGAGGAAAAGTACTGCAAGAAGAATTTCAAGAAGTCTCAAATAAGCTGACAACAACCCAGAGGAAAGATGTTTGACATAATCGAAAATGAAAATAGTTTTACAAGCATCGCAACCATCAATGCCGAGTTAACCGGAAAATTGTTTAAGCGTTTTCATCTCTGCCCTGTACTTTTGCTGCTAGGAAAAAGCCTTTTTAATACAAACATTGCTCGTACCATGCAGGCAAATGTAATCAGTTTGAACGAAAAAAAAAAACAAAAAACAAAGAGCCAAACTCGGACGAGTACTCTGCTGATAAATCGGACGGGGAGACTATACAAGAGTTAGCAGGAGGGGGAAATCCAAGAGTCAGTGGAGGATGATGTTCAAAAGTCTGTAGATGGAAGCGTCCAAGAGAACTGCCAAAGAAGAAGCATTGGGGAAGAGGCAGTCACACTAAACTAAACACTTGTTCTTGTTAACACATAAGAAAACAAGAACCAAAGCTAAAAAAAATCGATCCTTGTGCTTTGCTAATTTTTTTCACTATTTTTTTCATGGTCCTCACCCCCGTCTTAGTGCCTGTCCATTAGGGCTGATTCCTCCTTTTAATCTGTTGAAAATCATGTGATTCTACCAAAATCCTCCGCCGCCCCTCCCCACTCCCCCCAGGTGAGAAATAATGACTGAAGTAGAGTTAAGGAGACTGCTTGGTTCGCTCGTGTCTAAATATTAGTTTCAAAACTCACCAAAATAGCAGCTTGTTCCGTTTCCTTGGTACCAGGGATTGCACGTGCATCGATAAGAACCAATGGTATTGTTGCAATAGGCGTTGGCGTCACAGTCATGTGATTCCTTGGTACATTCGTCGACATCTGAAAGAACGGATAAGAATGTTATGGCCAGAATTCACAGTAGATCGAAAATGACTGTTATTGGCGAGAGCGTCTCACTGTACACTTAATTGAAGATGAAATGGTGTGGGGGACTATTCTAATTTAATTTAATAATTTAATAATAAGTTGTTATATAGCGCATTAAAATTGAACTCTATGCGCTTTACAATTGCAATTAACAAAATTTCAATGAAAATACTATACATGCAATTATCGCTACTCTATCTAAACTAACGAAGTATTAAGTGTTATACATATATTTGACAACGTACGTTATAGAAAAAATCTGTTGGCTTAATTTTTGAAAAGATAAGTTTTCAATAAGCGTTTAAAGGAGTCAACAGAATCAGCGTACTTTATGCATTTAGGTAGTTGATTCCACCAATACGGTGCAGCGTAGGAGAATGCTCTTTGCCCACACGTTTTAGTTCGAATTGTTGGGACCTCAAGTAGATTGATATTTGATGAACGAAGTCTTTGTGCTGGAGTATATCGACTAAGAAGTTCAACAAGATAGGTTGGAGCCATGTCATTTAGTGCTTTGTATGTTATCAACAGTATCTTGAATTGAATTCGTTTTGTGACCGGGAGCCAATGAAGTTTCATAAGTATAGGTGCTATACTGTCTCTTGATTTAGCACCGACCAACAAGCGGGCAGCTGTGTTTTGGATCCGTTGGAGTTTTTCGATGTGACAAATTGGTAGACCGTACAATATAATTTGGATATATCAACAAAGTTGAAATGGTAAATTAGACACCGTAACGATTACAAAAGCTGACGTTTCAAGCGTTAGCCCTTCGTCGGAGCGAATGTACAATAGACCGTACAATTGGCTATTACAGTAATCAGGTCTCGATGAGATGAAGGCGTGTATCAATCTTTCATTTTGCTGCGTCGAGAGGTATTTACGAACGCGACCAATATTTCTGATTGCTAGAGACGACGATTTACAGATGGAATTTATCTGCGAGCGTAAGTTCATCACAGAGTCAAGCATGACGCCCAGGTCTCGGACAGTATTAGATAATTTAATGATGTCATCTCCAATATTGATATTACAGAAAGGAGGATTTTTTGAGAAGCGTGAAGGGAAATGAATCATTTCTGTTTTTGAAAGGTTGCACTGCAATCTGTTTTTCTTGGCCCACTCCATGATTGCATTAACACAAGATTTCAATCTTTCCATGCCCAGTATTCTGTCAGAGGAGTTTATCTTTACGTAAAGTTGGGAATCATCGGTATATATCATACAGTTTAGGCCATGTTCAGTAACAATGTCTTCTGTAGGCGACGTATACATCAGTGTACCCTGATACATCATACATGATACATCAGTGTACTCCCCTGGGGTACGCCGTAGGAGATATGTCGAGGCCATTCAAGCAATTTTAAATCAAATCTCCAGAATAAGCTGGGATCAATGCTTTGTTTTGAAATGAATTTCTTCAGGTAATGGTGAGAGTCATTGTCTAAACTTACCGATACATTTTTTTCCGTTTCCAGTAAAACCCGCTTTGCACGAACAACTGTGAGAACCGATGGTGTTCACGCACTCGGCGTTGACGTCACACAAGGGAATTGTTGAATTACATTCATCCACGTCTGAAAAACGAGAAAGATTGTGGTAAGTTTAAAAGAAAAAGAGGGTATCCGCTAAATCACGAGTCTTTCATGGATTTGTCACAGCAATTGTTTGCTTCATTACTTCCAGCGGAAGCCAAAAGCTTAATTTTCAGTGTACGATCCTTTCAGGAAGACAGATTTCCCCTTCCCCTTCCCCACTCCCCTTCACGCACTTGGCGTTGACGTCACAGACGGGAATTGTTGAATTACATTCGTCCACGTCTGAAAAACGAGATAGTTTAAAAGAAAAAGAGTATATCCGCTAAATTACGAGTCTTTCATGGATTTGCTACAGCAATTGATCGAATATGACTGTGATTGGCGCAAGCGTCTCGCTGTAAACTAAATTGAAGATAACAGGGTGTGGGGGTCTATTGTAATCGGCCATTAAGGCAATTTTAGATCGAATCTTGAGAGTAAGCCGGGACTGCTATATGATTTTGCTTTGTACCGACTATACGAAACTCTTCATAATTTCAATCACCTTCGGTTTTCATGTCACAAGGAGCCAGAACAGTCTTCGCGGGTACAATCGAAGAAAACCAGTATTTGCCGCTGACCGCTTGTCCTCCTTCGCTCAATTTGATTTCTTGGCAAGTCTCCGCAGGCAGCTCAGGAATAGAACCGAGAGGGACTAAACAAGAAAATAGATGTGTACTGTAAAAATATGTCATGTGGCTATTGTATTATTGTACCATTCGTAGAACCGAGAGAGACTAAACAAGAAAATACCCATGTATTGTAAAAATATCTCATGTGGCTATTGTATCATTAGGTGTTGATTTTAATGTTATTTTGGCTCGTAAAGGCTGTGGTTATTCATACTGGTAAAAAGCGATAAGATTTTTACTTTTTTGGCTTTTCTGTCGATCTGTTCTCCACCGATATGGGTGGCGACCATCAGACTCCATTCTGCTTGTCTTCCTCAGGTCATGTGGTCGCCCGGGTTACCCTTCTCCTCATGACGCAAATACTCCACTGTGATTGGTTAGTTCAATTCATAGCGGCACACCGATACAAGTTGATGAATTTAACTTCAGTAAATAGACTGATTTTAAAAAGGAAGGAAGGCTCTGTAAGATTCTAATGCCACTCTCCCCGTAATTGGCAGTGAATTGGAAGTCAGTCTCCTATTGTTCCCCCCCGTTATACTCTGTTGACCACCACCCCTCCCACCCCACATATGATGACTTGTCCCTTAGAAATGAATGAGGTTTCAACTGTTTAGAAATGAAAAAATTCCACGAGCTAAAATTGTCAGAAACTTACGGCAGACAAAGGGGAGAATTTATATTTAGATCTTGACTTACCCCTGTTCAAATCTCGTTTGAAATAATACCGCTCCACGTTTGGAACGTAATCCTCGGGTCTGGCCTCCTTGGTACGGTTATTCAATTCACAAGTCTCTTGTGTGAAAACGTAATTGAAACTTTGACATCTGACGTCAGTAGTACACTCATGGTAACACACGTCCCCCAGGGAAGCTCCCGTGATCCTCTTGAAGATGTGACGTTGCAGCATCATTCCAAGTTTTGAGACTCCGCCCACGCTGCATTGTTGTGCGTTAGCATCGGAAAACACTCCACATACAAAGACTACCACTGCTATGTAGGAGAGTTTTGGAAGGACCATTGTCTTCAGAGCTGCAGCAAAGATGGCCTGAATTGACAAAAATATGTTAAAATATCAAAGCTCGAGGCTTTATTCATCAAAGAAACGTTGCATGTTTACCAGCAGGTGTGTAAAATTCATTGCTAATTACCCCTCTCTTTTACTCCCATAGAAAAAGAAAACACCAAGATGAAAAGTCAGAGAAAAAATGATGGTACTTTGCTTACGCGTACATCTCAGTATTATGAACCGTTTAGGTTTCAAGTCAACCCCTCTAGAGTTTCCATTTTTTGAGGCTAGGTTTTTAAAGTTCTATAGGAGAAAAAAACTCCGCATATAATAATAATAATAATAAGGCGAGAGAAGAAAGCGAAAAACACGCGAGAATGTGCAAGAATGCGCGAGAAAGCGCTATCACGTTAAAGATGCGCGTGAAATTAAAGGGAAAGGTCATTTGCAGCAAATAAAGGGATTCTCGCCTCACCTTTCTGACGCGCCTTTCGCTTTCTTGAATAGACTCTCGAATTTCGACCATTTAGTCGACTTTTTTAATCTGAATCAGTTTCCTATCGATTAGTAGTTTATTCCACATTTCAGATTTCTGGATCTGCCGTAGGATAAAAAAAGGAGGGAAGTAAAGAAACTGTGTCTTTTAGCCATGCCCAAACAGTTGCTTTACAATTGAGTTTTTGGCCAAAACAATCATGGTTACTTTCTGCTATTCTTCATCTTTTTACCATGGATTTTGTCAGCTTTTTTGTGCTACATTTAAAACTAAATTGGAAACATCTTTACATTTTTTATGGCTAGGTTTTCATGCTGCTCGGAATCAGACAGTTGGGCCAAAAGATGAGAGCCGTTTGAATTCCCATTTAACTCCAGAATGTGTAGAATTAGATAAAACGAATCACACATTCAAGATGGAAATTACGTGACTTGTGAATATGTTCCGTATATTTTGATCCCTCCTCACCTTTGAGTCTAACACGCAGCTGCCTTCCTATAATTTTTTGCGAGTCTTGCAATTTGAGTTGTAAGGAAAATAAGCTAAAAATAACTAATCTGAGAGTTTTTTAAGTTTTACGCAACTTGTTGACGTTGGCTCTCTTCTCAGAGCATGTTTAAATAAGTATTTCTTTTGAATATAATAAAGAAAGATTTACTTGCCTTTAAGTTTCTCAATTTTCCCGCTTTGTGTTTCTTGAACCTTCTATCTAAATGATTCAAATATATTTATAACATAGCGCGCGCGCTAGTCCTATCTAATTTCTATTGCGTCAACATGAACAAAATCTTTATGTACGCACGGCCGTGCTCAATAAAATGACGTGTGCAGTTTCAAAATAGCTGCAAAATTTCTGTCGTGTGAGTTCCTTAAGTTAAAGTTTCGGAAAGCGATAATAGTAAATCGAAGGCCAACCAAACTTTTCTTTGGCTTTCGATCTTCCCGCAAGTAATCAAGCCAACAAGCACTATACGAAAGCGAAACACAACAGGCCCGTTTCCCGAATTTATCGGAACAGGAGCTGGAGAAAATTTTAGCTGAAAGACATTCAGCAAGAACTAAGAAGACTAAAAATTGGATTGTGGCGGCTTTTAAAGGTAAACGTCTCTGTTGATGACGTTGTTTTTGGTTACATTTGTAATTACTACCGAAAACCATTTAATTACGAAATCAACAAAACAATCGGAGACGCCAACATTTTCGGGCAACTTTCATTTCAAAAAACATTACAAAAACGTCATTCAGCGCCCAAATTGTTTTCGTATGTTATAAAAGAATTGTTTCATGCTTTTAGCTGTGCGTCTATAGAGTTATGGATGCACGCGGGGAGTTTGGAGAGCATGAGAGAAGCGTAAGAGTTACTTGAGGCGCAACCGAGAGCAACTCTAGCTTCTTGAGTGCTCTCCAAACTTCCCAAGTGCATCCATAACTCGATAGACGCACAGCTAAAAGCATAAAACAATTCTTTTATAACATACGAAAACAATTTGGGCGCTGAATGACGTTTTTGTAATGTTTTTTGAAATGAAAGTTGCCCGAAAATGTTGGCGTCTCCGATTGTTTTGTTGATTTTATAATTAAATGGTTTTGGGTAGAATTAATAAATGTAACCAAAAAAAAAACCTCATCAACAGAGACGTTTACCTTAAAAAGTCGCCACAGACCAATTTGTAGTCTTCTTAGCTCTTGCTGAATGTCTTTCAGCTAAAATTTTCTCCAGCTCCTGTTCCGATAAATTCGGGAAACGGGCCTGTTGTGTTTCGTTTTCGTAGTGCTTGTTGGCTTGATTACTTGCGGGAAGGTCGAAAGCCAAAGAAAAGTTTGGTCGGTCTTCGATTTACTTTTATTGCTTTCCGAAACTTTAACTTAAGGAACTCACACGACGGAAATTTTGCAGCTATTTTGAAACTGCACAGGTCATTTTATTGAGCACGGCCGTGCGTACATAAAGATTTTGTACATGTTGACGCAAAAGGAATTAGGTAGGACTAGCGCGCGCGCTATGTTACCATTAAGAATTTTTCATGCTTAGCGTGCGTCTATCGAGCTGCGCCTCGAGCAACTCTTACGCTTCTCTCGTGCTCTCCTAACTCCCCGCGTGCATCCATTACTCGATAGACGCACGCTAAGCATGAAATAATTCTTAAATGTATATATATATATTTGTTATGGCAGGGTTTTCACGCTGTTCAGAATCAGACGTATATCTATAAGGGAATAGCTTTTGGACCTCGCTGCACCAAGACTCGGCAGGTGAGATGACCATCAAGGCGATGAATATAATGCCAGTATTCCTTGGCTTTATTATCCCATAGAAAATGATAGCAGACAAAACAACTGATAATAGCCGCCAAGCCTTAATTAAGAGAAGTTAGTCTTCCTGCAATGGAAAAGTTTTTTTGCCAGTGGGTGTCTGGCTGCATTACGAAGACCGATGTACAGAAACTTT
The DNA here is from genome assembly GCF_964205215.1 of Stylophora pistillata. Lineage (NCBI taxonomy): Eukaryota > Metazoa > Cnidaria > Anthozoa > Scleractinia > Pocilloporidae > Stylophora > Stylophora pistillata. The sequence continues at coordinate 20,693,229 of NC_142532.1, forward strand.
GACAACACGTCTGTTAGGTGAACAAACGATAACACTTACAATTTAGACTTCGCTATGATTTCAAATCTGCCCTTTTCGTTTGCTTACTTGTTTTCCCTAATCTCCTACTTAGAATGTCAGAAAAGGTCGCAAGACCATGGATTATAATCAAAGGTTCCATTTATCATTTCCAGATCTTTTCAGTGAGAGCGGCTATAAACAATGAGATTCACAAATCGACAGTGCTTTCGCGTGGTTTGTACTCCTAGTGACAAAGATATACGTCATCATAATGGTCAAAATGTTGCAATTGTGGACTCACAAGGCGAATGATTTTCACCGCAATATCGACGTCATTCCGTGCGTGATACGTTGTGTGTCAGGTTGGGGGTTGGTTAAACAAAGCTCGAGGCTTTATTTATAAAAGAAACGTTGCATGTTTACTAGCAGGTGTGGAAAATTCATTGCTAATTACCCCTTTCTTTTACTCCCCCAGAAAAAGAAAACACCAAGATGAAAAGTGAATGAATGAATGAATACCTTTATTTAAGTGTCAGACTAAAATAGCAGTACATAACCACTAAATGGGGACACTACAAAATAAATTAAAAATGACTAAATCCATATATTAATTAAAGTTAAAATGCTAATTGAGCTAAAAATACTAAAATTGGTGAACATGCTAAAATTTTTACAATATGTACAAGATAAAATGTACATTAAAAAACTTTTTCACATTAAGTACTGCATAAAATACAGTTGGTACAGTAATTATCGGTCAGTAAAGTATTTAGATCAATCTTACGGATATTCATCTTGAAAGATGATAATGTTGGCAGATCTCTAATGTTCTTAGGTACAATATTCCATAACTTAGGTCCAGTATATCTGATAGAGTGCTTACCATATGTTGCTGTATTAAATCTAGGAATAACAAATTCTTTGCTACGTAGGGCATATTTCGTATCAGACCTCCGAAATAGGTCAGCAATATACTTAGGACATATATTATTCTTGACCTTGTACATGAGAGTAGCCATGTCCTGTAACCTTCTGTTATGTAAAGTACATAGATTAGCCATACCCAATAGTGTGTTATAACTTGACGTTTTGTCGCAATAGATGGCTCTAAGTGCCCTTTCCTGTATGCGTTCGAGTTTTCTGCTGTCACTAGCACGACAGAAGTGCCAAACAAGATGAGAGTAAGTTAAATAAGGAAGAATGGCAGCTTTAAACAATTGCAACTTGGTGCTAGTAGGTATTAAGTTTCTGAGTCTCATTAAGACTCCTACACGTTGGCTGCTTTTCTTACAGATTGTAGTAATATGTTCAGCAAATCGGAGATCATTGTCTATTGATACTCCAAGCAATTTCAGGCAGGCAGTTGATTTAACTTCTACGTCTCCAATAACAATTCTCATACTATGATCACATTTATTACCAAGTGTTAAGGTTCGATACTTGTCGAAGTTTCCTTTAAGGAAGTTGGAACTGTACCAGTTGGAAGCTACTTCAGCACTTACTGTCAGATTAGCATGAACATCAGCTAGATTACTGCTCATATCATAAAACTGGTGGTCATCTGCATACATATTAAGGTTTGTACTAATGTCATAAGTTAGATCATTCTGAAAAATGTTCCATAATAACGGCCCAAATGCAGATCCCTGTGGGCATCCCCTTGACACCCTCTCCCAGGAGCTCACTACTGGTCCCAGTTTAACTCTGTTGAAGCGATCAGTAAAATATGAGTTCAGCAGTCTGATACTGTTGTCGTTAACACCATAAGCCTTTAGTTTAGCCAACATGAGAGGATGATATAGAGAATCAAATGCTTTACTCATGTCTGTGGAGAGAACTCCGACAATTTTGCGTTCATCCAAAGCCATTTTCCAGTTCTCGGTTAATGACAATAAAGCAGTTTCACAGCTGTTCCTCTTCCTATATGCTGTTAATTTATCACATAGTTTATTATTAAACCCATGACTTAGTTGCTTGCTGAGTAGCTGCTCAAAGATTTTGTTAACTGTGACTTGCACAGTTATTGGACGATAGTTTTCTTTCTCATGGGGATCTTCCTTCTTAAAGACTGGTGTCCACTCTCCTTTCTTCCACATTGTAGGCCACTCACAACAGGTAATACATGAATTATACAGTGTAGTCAAGGGTATTGATAACTCTCTTGCCCCAGCTTTTAGAGCCTTTGAGGGAATGCCATCCCATCCATTACTTTTTCTAGTATTGAGACTTTGTAGTGCTGTTTCCACCTCAACCCTATTTAATATCTGGAATTGAAAGCTGTCTTGAGCAGCCGAGTTCTCCATAATACTCTGAACACTCGCGTGTGTAGCAAACGTATTGTCAGTAATTTCATTAGTGTTTCCTATCCCCTTAGCAATATTCGCAAAGTAATTACACAGATGATTTGCGATCTTGAATTGATCATGACATATGTTTTCATCGATATTTAGACTCAGGTCAGTGGTGTTGTTCTTTTTCTTTGCACCCAAGAAAGGCATGAAGGTTTTGTAGAACTGACTAGGCTTGGATGTTAGCAAAGTTGATTGATCTTTCCAGTATTCTCTTATCGCCTTTCTTCTAAGTCTGGTCGCCTCGTTCCTCAATTTACGTTTGTTTTCCCAGTTCTCCTTTGTTTGCTTCTTCTGATATTTTCTTGCTGCTCTTCTTTTGGCTCTAATGGCATTTTTCCATTCTCTTGACATATAAGGGACATCCTGAGGCCTGACTCTCATTTTCTTTTCAGGGAGATGTTTATTGACAATACTAGAAAATAGTGATTCCCAGAAACCTACTTGTTCATCAATTGTGTCAAAAATTTCACCAACATGCCATGGAGCTTGGCTTAGGTCTTCCTTATACTGCTTCTCGTCAAATTTTTTCATAGACCTAAATTTGATAACTCTTCCTTTCTGGGGTTTGGCTTTCTCCTTCATAAACCCGTATATAAGTGCATGATCACTTATCTCAGGATTATACACCCCACAGTTACCAAACAATTCTGGTTGGTTTGTGAGAATGACATCAATCAGACTCTGTGTAGTAAGTGCTCCTTGCATTTGAGTTCTAGTTGGTGAAGTTATTAGGCAATCAAATCCCTGTTCAACTTCAAGATCAAGCAAAAATTTTCCTTCTGCACTATCAGGCTTCAGTCTATTCAGATTCAGATCACCAATTATTATAACAGACTGATGTTCGAGTACAGCCCAATTAGAAATGTGACTCATTTCCTCTTCAAGAAGTAGTTGGTAACTTCCAGTAACTTTCTTAGGTGGTCTGTAGATAGCAAGGAGTATTACCATTCTGGTTTTTGAGAGAAAAATGATAATGCTTTGCTTACGCCTAGATTAGTAATATGAAACGTTTAGGTTTCAAGTCAACCCCTCTAGAGTTTCCATTTTTTTAGGCTAGGTTTTTAAAATTCTATGAGGAAACCATTCCAGAGTTTCTTAAAAAGTTAGATTGATTGGCAAGGAGTGAAGAACCAGTAAACGTTTCCCACAAACTTGACATGATACTATGCAAATACATTCCTTTTGATCATATTGACACCAATTTGGAGATGAACACCCATGGCCAGTGATTCTGAAATTTCTGTCCGTTACATGACAATTAAATAACACACTCTATTTACCATGGCAACATTTAATCCAGAAAGAACTTTTTCTGTGTTTACGTAACTTCATCTAGACGCGAGGGGGGTAGCCAGTTCGTATGATACTTATGCAATCAGTAGTTACAGCCGAGGGTAGGCATAATTTTGGAGAATTCATCGCTACCAATCTATGAATTGTTTCTTATATTGTGGCTGTATATATATACTCTCTCTTCAGGCACACTCAACGACCTATAAGCGCGCTCCAACCATCCCAGTTATTTTATACTAAATTTAAGCACGTTACTTAGTTGGAGATCAATTTTTCATTCTTAAACTTTCAAAACAGAAAAATACTGCGGGAGTTTTACGTTTCAAATTGAAGGATAGAAGACCGGTTTAAATTCATTTAAAACTAACGATAGGCGTATAGAAGTTAAATAAATATATTTTATTAGACGTTTTTTGGGTAGTATCGCTGAGTATTTTTTACAAGTTGTGCCGCATTTTGTTATTTTCGGGCGAATTTCGCGGAGATTTCTGGAGTACAGATATCGCGTGATGTTTGTACTTGTCTTGCGCGTTACTTGTACTTTACGAAGCACAGTTGGATAATAAATATATCTTAATAGACGTTTTTCTTGTGTAGTATCGTTGATTATTATATGGCTATGTCTCACAAGGACTGGGAACTTCCGAATTCACGAACTTGATTGGCTGAAATCAATATTGAAAGCGGTCTAGATTTTCCCATCTAGACCGGTCTAGAAAAAAAAGGTACAAAGAATATAAAAAATTGGCATATAAGACACAGCTATATAATAAACATCTTATTAACCGAGCCAGGTGGGTCTGTATGGGAGAATCTTGACCTCGGTCGCTGGTACAGACCTCACTGCGTTCGGTCTGTACTGGCGACCTCGGTCAAGATTCTCCCGTACAGACCTCCCGCTCGGTTAAGAACTAAACATTAGCTATAGTAATCAGTTAAAGCGTGCCCAAGTTCTGCCAATGCTCGAAAACTAGTTAAAAACACTTTCGTGTTCTCTCTTAAAGTCATTCTTAATCTGTAGTAATCTTCTCAATCATTTACCATCCCCGCTTTTTTCTCGTTTGCCCTTTCTCTTTTCTTATTTTGCCATCTTGCCTAGCTAATATATTTTAGCTTCCATTACGTTTAAGATAACTTTTCCCGTCTAGAAAACGAAACCGAATATTGTTATGTAGTTTAATTGCGCTAAGCTGTTTCCTATTTTCTCTTTATCTTTGTCAACAGCGGCAACCAGCCCTACCAGCTCAAGACTTCCCACCCCCCACCGGTGGGGAGTACATTTTGTTAGCATCAATTCCCCGTCCCCGCCCCTTGTCGCGTCCTTGTCCTCAAAGAATGTACTGTGTGCTGACCAATGACGATTTCAGACTTGCGGGTGCATTTACTGATGACCTCATTTTTCAATGACGAAGAATGATCTTAATTTGAAATGTATGGGAAATTTTGCTTCCCTATGATAATATTTTGCAAGAATAACAGCAGATTCTTGTAAACCTCAAACGGCAAACTATCAGTGCTTGAGTCAACTGGCAATTTGTGTCTAATGATGACACCTAGCAAGTAGTAATCTTACGTGGTTCTTAGTTACAAGGTGGTTCAAATTCGTAATTTTCTGGATGAAATCCCAGTGTAACCATCGATTTGACAGCTTCTAGGCAGTATCTTATTTAACAACTTAAAAGTTTTTTCACAGCGAATTCTTCACAGTGGCTCGAATATTTCTGTGTTGATTCAGTTAGCGAACTTGGCCCCGAAATATTTGACAGTTTTATAGCAATGACTCTTTGCGAGTTAGAAGAAAATATATATATATTTTTTTTGGAAGACAAATTAAAAGCAAAAGTAAAAATAGTTCAACGGTTATTAAGAGTGTTTTGTGTCTCGGTCTCTATTTATAACTCTGCTGCTACAGATAACACATCAACAAAATATAGAGCGGTTACGACTCTGAGTTTCCCAGTACGTTGGTTTCTTTGATCCTTGCGAAGACAATTTATTCCTGACGAGTGATTTTCTGTTACGGTAGTCAATTCAAATGAGCACGCGTATTAAAGTAAGAAGGTTGTTGGTGAGTTGAATGATTGGTGAAGCAAAACGGCGGGAAATCGTGCGCGTGTTACTACGGCACAAGCGGGGGAATGATAGGAACTAATGCAGCTATTGATTTGTCTAGTGCCAGGAAACTTTGAAATGGTGGTGAGCGCGGGAAAAATTAAACTGTGTACAGGCGCAGAGATGAACAAAACAGTAAGCGCGGAAAACATGAAACTGTACCCAGGATCGGGAAACTTTGCCCACCCGTTTGATTCGGAGCGCGATATGCCCGTGCAAACATTTTACTTTGGGTTTCTCGAATCAAATTTGTTCTGCTTCAGTCGTTGACAACTGAGGACGAAGGTTATATCACAACGGTTAAACAATGGTGGTTAACTGAGTTTTATTTACATCCCAAGGATTACAGTTGATTTGTGACATAAAAACTTTTAACCCTGAAGTCAGGCACAGATATGGTCAGATATTAATTGAATAGTCCTGATGACTTCAAAAGCTTTATCAGACTATATCTTTGTATGACTAAAACCTTATCGACCGACCAAGGGTTCATATGTACTCTGAGTATTAAGAACAAATGGGGTCGAGTTTTTTTCAAAGGCCTGGTCAAATGGCTACCTCCCTGGATGATACAACCAAACTTCTGTCAAAAGAATCAACCGTCCGACAAAGTTTTTTCTATACAATTTGTGAAGCAGTTTTTTAAGTTATGGTGTGTTAAAATACATGTAAATATAAAAAGGATTTTAGCGACCACAGAACTTTCAATCCACGTTTGCCGTCAACTGCGAGATGTGGCGTTTATCGTGTACACTCTTATCTGTGTGTATATGACATGAAATCTAGTTCAGATCTTTTTACTGAAGATAGAAAACCGACATCTTCAGTGGTTATGGCGGTATGACCGTTTTGAAAAATAAAATAGTTGATCCTTCACACCCAAGCATCAGTATGTGTATTCTCCATACTGTTCTCTTTCCATTTCCTAGGACATTTCCATATGATCAGTTCCTTAATTCTCATGAGCTTAATGTTTGATTCAGCAGTGATACTTACGGGAGAATTTAGATATTAGTCACCCTCAGAGGTTACAGGGTATTAAGCCTGTTCTATTTCTCGAAATGGTGATGGCGCTACGTTAGTTTTCAACCATGTCACCCTTTCCTGGTTTTGAAGAGTAAGAGGACAACCATTTTAATTGCTTCCGCTCATTTTAAATCAGTTTCTTTCTTCATTTCAATCCCATCAATACGTTCAACAGATTCGGTGTAATGTCAATCAAAACCATTATTTAATTTATTTAATTTTGAGTCTACTGTTTGAAGGAAACAGAAGAGTTGCGAATGTTCCTTTCCAAATATACAATTCTTAAAGGTGACACCGTCTCACATGTGAAGCTAAACGCGGATATTAAAGCTTTTTATCTGTCTGTCTGTAGCAGGCTCTTGGTCATTTGTTTCTCAGTTAACCACAAACGGCCGTTTGTGGTTTACTCGCCCTATCGCTCGTCTTTACTGACTGGAGACTGGATCCGACTTCTTATGTCTCCATGCATCCACCTCCAACATCCCTTAAGATGTTGGAGGTGGATGCATTAATATATATTTTTAATTTTTTTTTGACATCAGGATTATGATTTTTTGAGATCTTAGCCGCTCCTGTAACTGGCTAAAATCTATTAGTCTAGTCGAGCTAAAGGGTTAAGTGATTAAATAAGATAAACAGGAAGTTCAACCTTTGGTGAAATGCTCTTGATATTTGAGTTCGATGATTATATTTTTGTTTCAAATTTCAAATTCCTTTGACGTAGGTTATTTCAAAACAAATATCGATTCTTTTCTGTAGGTTCCAACTGAACTGATATAATTTTTCAGCCTAAAAAATGGTAAAGTAAAAATGGTAGAGTGAAGAGAGCTATCCTGTGAAAAATCCACACTGATTAGCCGAGTAGCCGTTTAAAAAAACAATGAGTAACAACAGCAACAAAAATTGTCAAAACCGAAATCTTGGTAAATCTTGTAACTCATTTACAAGTTTGCGACAAAAAGAGGGGAGAGATGAGATCACAGAAACAGAGCTACTTCTGTTGACCAGGCCTTGTGCGAAGAGGCAGTAACTCTATTAACTCAAAAATGTTAATATACATACTTCATACTTACTTAGACTGCGTAGTTTTGCATTGTTCAGTTTGTTATTTCGTAAAAAATTTCAGTGTCCGATCGAGTAAAATGAAATGCTCCTGTGAAAAATTGGCAGTTTCCAGTCGAATAGCCCGAGGGGTTGGAGTACGTGTAGCCACAGTAAGTATAGGAATGTTGATTACTGTTAGCGTTATCGTATATCTTGATGTCATGTGCAGAACCAAAAGTGGGTCCGTAGGAGGAACGTCTGTACATGGCACTTTGCTGGTTTTGGTATTGTGTCAGCTTCACAGGATTGTATCCTTTGACGTTGTGTAGAGAGAAAACAAAAGCTTTGCTGGCTGAAGAATAACCACAGGGACCTAAAATGAAAACAGTTAAGGACTGGTCACTATTTGTCACCTAAGGGAGGGAAGGGGAGGGGACGGTGGGGGGCGAAGGATTTTTGGGAATGAGGATCACATCGTTTTCAAGATAAAAAAGGGGGATCAGTCCTCATTAACAGGCAGTAAGGAGGGGACCGGACCATGCATGAAATAAAAGGAGAAAATATCTGAAGCGGTGATGTCATTTTATCACCTTTTTGACATTTCGTATTTTTGGCTTTGTATTGTTAATGGTAGCGTTTTTCCGTTTTTCTTTGGATTATCTATGAGGACTATAAAATAAGGACCAACTTTATGATTGGGTATTTTGCACCGGTGGCTGTGTTCAGTAAAAACGTTTGAAACTATGCGAATATGAAAAAAGAAAAATTCATGGTGATGAATTCAAAATGAATTTAACTTGCCGAACTAGAACCGAGCACCTTAATTTGTTAAAAAAAAACAAATTATATAAAACACAAGAGCATATTTTTACTTTTCAAAAAGAGAACTTGAAATATGGTCCAGTGTTTTTCAAAGACAACACATAATCCAGTAGAGCATTGATTAAACATTCTTTGTTTCAGCTGTGCAATAAGAATAGTGTACAAAACGAAACATGTAGAAATACCTCGAAATGGGAATGTCACAATAAAATAAAATCAAAATCAATAATAAAAAATCAAATCAAATCCGAAAAAAAACTTTTAGGTTAAAATGCGTTCCAAACGTGTTTCAAGCCATTTAAAAGTTTGTCTACTTCGAGATCTCAAGTTTTACTGTCTACAATGATATTTTTTGTCCCTAAGATGTACTGATTGCTACAAGAAAAGTCCTTGACTAATCGATTTGTTATCTTTTCTACATGTGAGGGATGTTTGCTTGTTTGTTACTTACTGCTTGACCAGGACACGTCAGTATATCCACCAAAGATATAGCTGTTCACTTTGATGATCGTCACTGTGGGTCCCCTCCCATCACAGTTACTGTGGAATGTCGATGCTGCCCAGCCGTCAGTCTTTGCGTGCCAACACCTTACAAACCTGCTCTGCTCTTTACTGATAAGGACTGGGTCCAAATACGAAAACAGCACCTTCAAGTACTTGTTGTAATCAAGGCTTCGAAGTATGTCAGACAAACCGAGACCTGAGGAGGGAGACGAAAAGTTAAACTTACAGTTAGCAAAAGGAATGGAACAACCCTTATAGCTTTGATTCGTGGAGTCACCTAAAGTGGATAATTTTATCACCCTCGTTTGGCCTGTGAAATAATCTCTCACTACTGATCCAGCAAGTTAAAAAATTCCTAGCTTATCTACCAAGCGATATTATAGGCGATGGAGAGAGAGAATCTTTTTTTTTGTTAGCTCAACCGCTCTTTCAAGTGGCTCCACCGACTTTGTTTTCATCTAATACCCACAACCCCCCGCGGCAGCTCAGACTAGTCTTCTCAGACTCGTCACGCAACGTGTTGTGTGACGAACTTAAAGAACTGCTGCGAAAGAGACCGTAAAGTGTAGAAATTTCTTTGAAATTGGAAAAAAGGTAAGCTATTCGTACTCCAGCAACACATCTTTTTGAGTATAATTCTACATTCCACGAACTGATTTTGCCACACGTCTTATTAATTATTTATCCTTGAAAAGGTGTCTTTTTCTTAATTACCTGTTTCATAGAATACTTCTATGTCCGTTGGAGAAAAATTATGCCCCCCTGTAAAAAAACCACAGTCTCCAGTTGAGTACCCTGAGGGCGTCGTGTACGTGCAACCGCATCTAGTGTAAGAGTTTTGGTTGTTTCCAGCGTTGTTGGCTATGTAGATGTCGTGACCACAGCCAGCACCAAAAGTGGGTCCATAGGAGGAACATCTGTATATGGCGTATTGCTGGTGTCTGTATTGTGTCAGCTTCACAGGATTGTATCCTTTGGCATTGTAAAGAGAGAAAACAAAAGCCTTGCTGGCTGAAGAATAAGCACAGGGACCTAAAATAAAAAGAGTTAGGGACTGGTCACTATTTGTCGCCTGAGGGAGGGTTAGGGTTCACGTTATTGAGTGAGACGATGAATGCTTTACTGGCGGAAGAATAACCTGCGCAAGAACCAGCTGGAATAGAAGAACAATGTAGTCGGGCGTTGGAAGAAAACATAAACCCCCTTGAGGGGAGGGGGTTCATTTTCTATCATAGACTAGACGGGGAGTTTTTCCAGGCTAGATGTTTGCGAGAGGAAAGGAGAGATTTTACGAATTTGGGCATAGAGTTGGTTCAAAATGCTGTTATGGACATGGAAAATTATTGGGTGACATCTAGAGCCCATTAATTGGCTCCTGGTGATATTTGTATTGAAAAATTTTTTTATTCGTACCCAGGCCCGAAATTTTAACTCAGTCTTTTTCAAAATAGCAAAATGTAACATTACCCAAAGTTATCTGTCACTTTCTTCAGATGTAGGCACATATTTAAAAAATTAAAAATGGTTTTGAGAACTGAAAAAAAATCCAACCATGTGAATAAGGCTTCGAAAATATTATATCCGATAAAAGAAATGGTAAAGGCTTGGAGTTCATAGTAAAGGAGAATCGTTCAAAATTTCATGGAGCTCACCCCTTCCCTTTTTCTTCCTTCAAACCTGTAGGAGAAGAATGATTAATCCGATAGAATCGTTTTGTCTCTTTCTTCAGTAACAAATTTGATATACCTACCTCCACCCCAGGACACGTCAGTATATCCGCCAAAGATACAATTGTTCACTTTGATGATTGTCACTGTGGGTCCCCTCCCATCACAGTTGCTATGGAATGTCGATGCCGCCCAGCCGTCAGTCTGAGCGTGCCAACACCTCGCAAAGTCAGTACGGGATGCTCTGGGAAGAACTGGGTCTAAAAACGAAATCAGCTTTCCCAAGTATTTGTTGGGGTCCAGGCTTCCAAGAATATGAGATGCACCAAGGCCACCTGTGTTCGTGAACAAAACTCGAATGTGAACTATAATTACAGACGTCATAGAACAAAAAAAAAGATGTTATTCCTTCTTTCACGACCATGGGAGTTTATCACGAAGAATAGAGCCCCGGATCTACTTACTCACAACGTAAGGTGCTCACCATGTGATCCCATTTAAAATCAATATTTCCCCGTGAATATAATCTGCAAATATAGCCACTAAATTTCACGAAAAGCACAGATTCCTAATTGTATGTGAAACGGAGAAACGAAAAGCGAAAGAGTAACAAATTCAGCCGGATTTGACTCGACTCATTGCTTGAAATTTGATGGCAAAACATGCAATTTCCTCCCTGATTTAGTTGATAAACACTGAGATAATTCCATCGCCACTGTTGTCACAATAACCTGAATAGTATTTCGCACTATGGTTCAGCGCATGCACTTTTAGTGTCGTTGAACGTTGTCACGGATTAAAGGTTATGTATTCATCTTTCGCATACCAACGACAGGTTGCTAAGTGTTTTTGTACATTAATTTACCTATTTCAAAGAAAACCTCAATCTCAGATGGAGTGAAATGACGACTTCCTGTGAAAAACCCACGTTGTTGGCCCGAATAGCCCGGGAGGTTGGAGTAGGTCTGGCCGCATTCAGTATAAGATTGTTGACTGCTGTTGTATTATCGTAGATCAGGATATCATGCCCCACACCAAAAGTGGGTCCGTAAGAGGAACATCTGTACATGGCGTTTTTTAATGGCAGAACATGCAAAAACATGTAATTTCTTCCCTGATTTAGTTGATATGCACTGATACCCGGGAACAATTCGATTGACACTGTCGCCACATTAACCTGAATAGTAATTTGCTGCTGTATATGGTTCAGCGCATGCGCTCTTAAAATCGGTGAACGTTGCCACGGATAAAAATTTAGGTATTTAGTCATCGTATATTAGCAACAGGTTTTAAAGTGTTTTTTCAACAATAATTTACCTATTTCGAAGAAAACTTCAATGCCAGATGGAGTAAAAAGACGACTTCCTGTGAAAAATCCACATTGTTGACTCGTGGAATAGCCCGGGGGGTTGGAGTATGTGTAGCCGCATTCAGTATAAGATTGTTGATTGTTTCCTAGCTGCGTCATTTGATACGTAGATGTCATGTCCCCCACCAAAAGTGGGTCCGTAGGAGGAACATCTGAATATGGCGTATTGCTGGTATCGGTATTGTGTCAGCTTGACAGGATTGTATCCTTTGACGTTATTGAGTGAGAAGATGAATGCTTTACTCGCGGAAGAATAACCTGCACAAGAACCAGCTGAAATAGAACGATGATGTAGTCATACGTTAAAAAGTTCAAAGAAAGCGTGAATCCCCTGAAGGAGGGAGATTCATTTTTTATTATGGGCAAGACGGGTATTTTTTTTTTCAGGCTAGAGGTTTGCGAAATGGAAGGAGGGATTCTACGAGTTTGGGCATAGAAACGTGTACGAATAAGAACTATGACAGATTTGAGGGGTTACTCTAAAGAAAAGGAAGTACAACCTTTTGAAACTTTTGAATTTCAGTGTTGTCGCTCATTATTTAATGTTTTAAGATGTAATGTTGTTCTGCAGGTGTATCAAGTGGCAAACATTTCAATTGATGATATATGTGTGAAAAAACCAAAACACGAAAATGAAATGATAAAGGCTTGAAGCTCATAGCAGAGGAGCATCTTTCAAAAATTCATCGCGCACCCCCTCCACTCTCTCAAACCTCCAAGAGAACCAGGATTGATTTGATGGAATCATCTCATCCTTCTTAAAAGGTTTGTTATACCTACCTCCCCCCCAGGACACGTCCGTATATCCACCAAAGATATAGCTGTTCACTTTGATGATTGTCACTGTGGGTCCCCTTCCATCGCAGTTACTGTGGAATCTCGATGCCGCCCAGCCGTCAGTCTTTGCGTGCCAACACCTTACAAACCTGCTACGCTCTTTACTGATAAGGACTGGGTCCAAATACGAAAACAGCATCTTCAAGTACTTGTTGTAATCAAGGCTTCGAAGTATGTCAGACAAACCGAGACCTGAGGAGGGAGACGGAAAGTTAAACTTACAGTTAGCAAAAGGAATGGAACAACCCTTATAGCTTTGATTCGTGGAGTCACCTAAAGTGGATAATTTTATCACCCTCGTTTGGCCCGTGAAATAATCTCTCACTACTGATCCAGGAAGTTAAAAAATTTCTAGCTTATCTACCAGGCGATATTATAGGCGATGCAGAGAGAGAATCTTTTTTTGTCAGCTCAACCGCTCTTTCAAGTGGCTCCACCGACTTTGTTTTCATCTAATACCCACAACCCCCGCGGCAGCTCAGACTAACATAACGAGCCTCACGCCGTTAGCAACCAAAAAAAGTCTAGGTATCCAGCAGAGAATCCGTACTTTTAGTCCGCATTCTCTGCTGGATACCAGTGGCTTGCTTGAGTAAAATTTTTGATCGTATTTCGCTCCTAATCTGATAGAGGCGTCAACTTTTACACAATCATGTCATCATCCTATGGCGTGAAAAGGTAATTAAAGAAGCCGTATTCGAAAAAAGTGTACATGGCCGGCGCTTAAAAATAGTGACAAGACAAAGCGCTCGCCCGGAGTGTGTTGCGGCAGTTACAGTCACGTCGAAGAAACATTTCTTAGTCAATGCTTGCGGATTTAGTTAACTTCATTAATACTGACATAGGCTGCGACGCTTATTTACTACGACATTTAACTGGCGGCCTGAGTGTTTTGTTTTCTAATCAATTTTACCAGATTTTTGTTTTCGGATCGGAAACAAAGTAAATTCCAGAACCGACGACTTTTTTTCCGCTGTGTTCGGAATCTTTGACAGCTGACGCTTGGTGCTGTAATTTTTGAGCATTCGGTTACCAGTTATTGGGAATAAACTCGGTATATTACAACCTATAATTGCTTTTGCTGTTTAACGCAGAGTCCACAATACATGGCGGCTTTTTCTCACTGATATTTTATGTCGCATTTATAGTTTACACACTGTTCCAGTTTTTTTAAACGATATTCATGCAGTACACATAAGATTCTTTGTCACTGGCCTTCATAGATAGTTGCGAGAGATAGTTGCGACAGATTACAGACATTATAGGTACGATGTGATTAACGCACTGGTGTTGAAAATCTCTTTGCGCTACCCTTTCCGCAACGATGATTAAAATCGTGAATAAACAGAGACCGGGGGTAATAATAATTGTTTTCAAATCAAGATAGATGTTGAACAAGCTGACAAAGCTTTTAAACAGACAAAGACCAACTTTCGTTTAATGACACGTTACGAACAAGTTTAAACTCCCTTGAACTTTAACAGGGTTCGTACTGTCTTGCAAGTCCGTTAATTTCAGGGCAAGTCCCCCAATGAATTTAACCAATCCTTAGAAAGTCCTTGAATTTTTATATTCTAAAAGCTTCTTGAGAGGGGTGGGACGTTGACTTTTTCCGAAAAACCAACTTTAAATACTGAGTCAAGCGCTCTGCGCTAGAGTGGTTTGGAAATTAACATAGAGCGCGGTAGATCCAGTAATGCGTTATTGACCAAGCAGGAAAACTCAAACCTAAGCCAAGCGATAAGAGCCAAGCGAGAGCTTGCCTGCAGGTTACACAAAGACAAAATGGCTGCAACGCTGGCCACCGCAGAAAACGAAAAATAAGCAAGGGTTAATAGCCAATCAGCTCACAGAATTCGCTGCACCTTGCACCGCTTGCGAAGCCAGCCATATAAAAAGGAAAGATAATACATCGGCGTAATATAACTCTTAAAGCAAGAATCTCTCCCAACATATTCATCTAAGGTAGTAAAAGTTTAAAATGTTATGAAAGCTGAAAAAGAAAGGGTTCCGGTGTCGCGCTTATTCAGAGTTACAAGTTTGAATGGCCAAGGGGTGGGCACTTATTCAAGGAAATACGGTATATCGATCACTTGAGACTGTGCGTGTTACTTCGTGCTGTTTCATACTTTATATTATCTCATATTACCCAGTTTGTCAGGAAATCAATCGTCGTCGTGTGTTTACGCCCTACAAAAACGTCGCATCAGAGATTTCACGATCCAGCTTCGCAAAGAAATGTACCAGCAGTGTTTTGCCTTGTGTTATTTATTGAGTTTTTTTGGCAGCATTTTTTGTTTGGATGTTCTTTTCCCGTAGCGGTTTGCAGGGCGACTTTTAACAGTAAGGGACCGGTCATTATTTATCGCCTGGGGGGGTCGGAGTATTTTTGTTGTCACATCGAAGCATTTACCTGATCCCCCCGTAGAGTATCTGGTTTTTTAGAGATCCCCCCTTATCGGTAGTGGAAAGTTTCATGATCCCCCCCCCTTTTCTCCCAGCCACCGCCAAATAACTTTTTGAATATGCAAGTGATATTTGCAAGTGATATAGTTCGGGCGAGGATTCAGATGAATCTGACGAGGAGACTGTGCAAGAGCCAGTGGAGAGGGCTGCCGAAGATTCTGACACGGAAGCGGAACAAGATACAGCCTCACCAAAATAAACACTTTTTTAGTTGTTTTTTCATTCGGCCGCGTATTAAAATAATGAAAGTTTATGATTTTAGATTACGATTCTCTATAAAACAAACTGAAACGTTATGAAACAATTTTGAGCAATTGTAAGTATTCCATTCTCAAAATCTTGATTACCTTTCTAATTTAGATCGTGCCTGAATAAAAACGTGTATGTTAGACTACGATAGTGATTCTTTTTTACAAAATGGAGGGTCTGTAAAAGGGTTTGGGTTTTGTGTCTGGGCTAGAATAGAGTTTATATAAAACAAAATACAACTGAACGTGGTCTTGAATATATGGTTGGGGGAGTCCCAGCGGCAAATCCTACCAAAGTATTTACAAATGCAATCACCCGGGGTCCTGGCGCGACCTAAAATTCCTTTTTTTTGGTCTGATCCCCCCCATTATGCTTGTCAATTACGGCTGATCCCCCCTAAAGGTCTTCAAAAAACCATGTGATCCCCCCCTAAATACTCCGACCCCCCCCAGGCGATAAATAATGACCGGTCCCTAAATGAAGCTGTTTTTCAAATTTTTGTCTCAAACGACTATTTATTCCTGTCGCTCTGCTGTAGATATAGGTGAAGAGCTCAAATAACAGAAAAGTTTGCGTCACAAGAATTTCTTCACATTATATATGCCAGAAAACCTCAGGCATTACTCTGAATGCCAGAACTTCAGCTTGGGTGAACCAGAAAGGATAGACAATACTTCCCTATATTAACCATCAATGAAAAGCTAAGTAAGTCAAATATCTCAGAGGCGCTCAGGCATTAAACTGAATGCCAGGACTTCAGCCTGGGTGAACCAGTAAGGCCGATAGACAACACTTCCCTAGATTAACCTGTGAATGTCAAAGAAAATAAGAATGTTAGGTATCCCAGAAGCACTAAGGGATTACTGTGAATAGCAGAACTTCCGTTCAGCCTGGGTGAACCAGAAAAGATAAACAACACTTCCCCGTATTGACCATGAATGAAAAACTTAAAGTATGTTGTATATCCCAGAAGCGCTCAGGCATTACACTGAATGCCAGGACTTCAGCCTGGGTGAACCAGAAAGGATAGACAATACTTCCCTATATTAACCATCAATGAAAAGCTAAGTAAGTCAAATATCTCAGAGGCGCTCAGGCATTAAACTGAATGCCAGGACTTCAGCCTGGGTGAACCAGTAAGGCCGATAGACAACACTTCCCTAGATTAACCTGTGAATGTCAAAGAAAATAAGAATGTTAGGTATCCCAGAAGCACTAAGGGATTACTGTGAATAGCAGAACTTCCGTTCAGCCTGGGTGAACCAGAAAAGATAAACAACACTTCCCCGTATTGACCATGAATGAAAAACTTAAAGTATGTTGTATATCTCAGAAGCGCTCAGGCATTACACTGAATGCCAGGACTTCAGCCTGGGTGAACCAGAAAGGATAGACAATACATCCCTATATTAACCATAAATGAAAAGCTAAGTAAGTCAAATATCTCAGAGGCGCTCAGGCATTAAACTGAATGCCAGGACTTCAGCCTGGGTGAGCCAGTAAGGCCGATAGACAACACTTCCCTTGATTAACCTGTGAATGTCAAAGAAAATAAGAATGTTAGGTATCCCAGAAGCACTAAGGGATTACTGTGAATAGCAGAACTTCCATTCAGCCTGGGTGAACCAGAAAAGATAAACAACACTTCCCCGTATTGACCATGAATAAAAAAACTTAAAGTATGTTGTATATCCCAGAAGCGCTCAGGCATTACACTGAATGCCAGGACTTCAGCCTGGGTGAACCAGAAAGGATACACAACACTTCCCTATAATGACCATGAATGAAAAGCTAAGTATGTTGTATATCCCAGAAGCGCTCAGGCATTACACTGAATGCCAGGACTTCAATATGGGTGGACCAGAAAGGATAGACAACACTTCCCTATATTGACAATGAATGAAAAGCTAAGTATGTTATATATCCCAGAAGCGCTCAGGCATTACTCTGAATGCCAGGACTTCAGCCTGGGTGAACCAGAAAGGATAGACAACACTTCCCTATATTGACCATGAATAAAAAGCTCAGTATGTTGTATATCCCAGAAGTGCTCAGGCATTACACTGAATGCCAGGACTTCAGCCTGGGTGAACCAGAAAGGATAGACAACACTTCCCTATATTGACCATGAATGAAAAGCTATGTGAAACTTTGTTATATATCCCAGAAGTGCTCAGGCATTACAGTCAATGCCAGGACTTCAGCCTGGGTGAACCAGAAAGGATAGACAACACTTCCGTATATTGACCATGAATGAAAAGCTATGTAAGTTATATATCCCAGAAGCGCTCAGGCATTACATTGAATGCCAGGACTTCAGCCTGGGTGGACCAGAAAGGATACACAACACTTCCCTATATTAACCATGAATGAAAAGCTATGTATGTTGTATATCCCAGAAGCACTCAGGCATTACACTGAATGCCAGGACTTCAGCCTGGGTGGACCAGAAAGGATAGACAACACTTCCCTATATTGACAATGAATGAAAACCTAAGTATGTTATATATCCCAGAAGCGCTCAGGCATTACTCTGAATGCCAGGACTTCAGCCTGGGTGAACCAGAAAGGATAGACAACACTTCTCTATATTGACCATGAATGAAAAGCTAAGTATGTTATATATCCCAGAAGCGCTCAGGCATTACACTGAATGCCGGGACTTCAGCCTGGGTGAACCAGAAAGGATAGACAACACTTCCCTACATTGACCATGAATGAAAAGCTATGTGAAACTTTGTTATATATCCCAGAAGCGCTCAGGCATTACAGTCAATGCCAGGACTTCAGCCTGGGTGAACCAGAAAGGATAGACAACACTTCCCTATATTGACCATGAATGAAAAGCTATGTAAGTTATATATCCCAGAAGCGCTCAGGCATTACACTGAATGCCAGGACTTCAGCCTGGGTGGACCAGAAAGGATACACAACACTTCCCTATATTGAGCATGAATGAAAAGCTAAGTATGTTGTATATCCCAGAAGCACTCAGGCATTTTTCTGAATGCCAGGACTTCAGCCTGGGTGAACCAGAAAGGATAGACAACACTTCCCTATATTGATCATGAATAAAAAGTTCAGTATGTTATATATCCCAGAAGTGCTCAGGCATTACTATGAATGCCAGGACTTCAGCCTGGGGGAACCAGAAAGGATAGACAACACTTCCCTATATTGACAATGAATGAAAAGCTAAGTATGTTGTATATCCCAGAAGCGCTCAGGCATTACACTGAATGCCAGGACTTCAGCCTGGGTGAACCAGAAAGGATAGACAACACTTCCCTATATTGACCATGAATGAAAAGCTAAGTATGTTGTATATCCCAGAAGCGCTCAAGCATTACACTGAATGCCAGGACTTCAGCCTGGGTGAACCAGAAAGGATAGACAACACTTCCCTATATTGACCATGAATGAAAAGCTATGTATGTTATATATCCCAGAAGCGCTCAGGCATTACACTGAATGCGAGGACTTCAGCCTGGGTGAACCAGAAAGGATAGACAACACTTCCCAATATTGACCATGAATGAAAAGCTAAGTATGTTATAAATCCCAGAAGTGCTCTGGTATTACTCTGAATGCCTGGACTTCAGCCTGTGTGAACCAGAAAGGATAGACAACACTTCCCTATATTGACCATGAATGAAAAGCTAGGTATGTTATATATCCCAGAATTGCTCAGGCATTACTCTGAATGAAGGGCTTCAGCCTGGGTGAACCAGAAAGGAAAGACATAATTTCCCTCTATTAACAGTGAATGAAAAACTAAGTTTGCTATATCCCAGAAGCTCTCAGGCATTACGCCGAGTGCCATATAAATCTTAGAAATATGACAAATAAATATATATCTCAGAAGTGACCAGGCAACAATAAACAAAATAATATTGTTACAGGATAAGACTTCAAGAAAATAGATTTTTTTAAATGATACAATGTTGACTATGCCTTACTTCAATGGGTGCACAGAATTTAAAAATTAAAATGTCATACACTGCAGGCAGAGCACATAAATTAACATCACATGGCTCCTCTTCAAGGAGAAAGAGCAAGTCATCTCTTAACCCCTTCCATCTGAAACAGACAGAAAAAAAAAAACAGTGAATAAAGTTTCCACCTTTATAATCCAAGCTTACTATATTTTTGCTGGTAACTAGGTAAAAGTGAAGAACAGCTCCCCTAAAAGTCTGTCGGCCAACTGTCGGCCGGCAGTATGCCAACTGTCCATCAAACTAAGTATCCCAAGTGAGATTTAAAGACATGTATTCCAATAGAAAGTGAAATACCATACTGCAAGCTGGAACTTTTTATGCATGTCAATGCAGAAATGCAGAGTTGTACCTACCCCCCAATATTTGCTTTGCTCTTTAGGAAACACTCAGCAAAGGCTTCCCCAAAAGGAACATCAGGAGAGGCACATTCCTACAAATAAATTGCATGTATCACTCAATAATGAATTAACTGAGCTAAAGTCATATAATGTTCACTACTCATGGTAGATATATAATCACTGTTCACCACAGATAAAATATGTTCACTTTTATGGACACCTTTCGTCTGCCTTTCTGTAAAGTCAAGAAAGCCAAGAAAGCTCTCACTAATTGATTATAAATAAATTGCATAACAAATACCAGTAGGCTGAATATGTTTTGTGTTATTGTATAATTCTACTATGATGCATGTCATTTAGCATTGAAGGTATAACCTACCTTAATAACTTTGCAGAATACACAGCACTCTGTGTCCAATCCTTGCTTGCAAAGTTCATTGATATATTTTTTGGCATCACCAGCTCTTTGCTTGAGCAGCATTATCAGTGTTTTGTAATCAAGAGTAACTGTCATGAAAAAAGACAAGAAGATAAGAAGAAGTTGAAGTTAAAATAGCTACACCAAAGATCTCAAATGTTATACTTTCCCAGATATTTTCTAACACTGCCAAGCATAAAATGGATTCAATAATTACTATCACGTAACTAGACATGTAACATAAAAACATTGCAAAAATAAAAAATAATAAGATACAAAAAAATATAAAGAGTCAAGATTGGCACACACAAATAACCTGGAAATTTAATTTTAAAGCATCTTCCATTAACTACTATTCCAGTTTTCTCAATGGCATCCCTCTGGCGATTTAAATCTTTTATCGTAGAAAAATAGAAATGAAATAAATTATAATACTGTCAAGACCCTATCAAGGAAACAAACCCGAAATTTCTCCCAAAGTAGCCATAAAAAGTGATCATAGCTAGAAGACTTAGAGGCTCAGCGTAAAATCAAACTCAGCCAATTATGTGATTTTCCTGCCAAGCAGAGATGAGTTCTGATACACCGTGAAACCAGCATTCACAACAAAACATAAGACAGCAAACTCACTTTTTCCAATCTTAATAAAAATATAAACGTTATGACTTACCCCGGTTCGTCTTAGCTTGAAAATGCTAAGTAACGTTTGCCAAGCTTTTCTTGATCCAGGATCAAGAATTTATTTTATCGATCAACCAAAGATATCTCACCACTTCTCCTTCTTCAAATTTCTGCCGGAAGATGGTAGAAACAACTCCAAATAGAGAGGCGATGGCCACTTTGTTGTTCTGAACATATCGGTCATCCAAGCTTCCGCCATTTTTTAAAGCTGGACCGTACAAAACGCTTGAAAAATGTGCCACCAACAGGCTACTTCAAAAAACTTGCTGACTCTTATGCCACAATTCTTGAAATTTAAGATAAACCATTCCCTTGACTCATCTGGAAGAGAATGAAGCAATTCAACCCTTCGAAGTTTCAAGGGATCCATAACTGCACTCGACCGCGGGAAACTAAACATTCCCGCTTTTGCTTACGCATATTAATATGAAATCCAATCTTCAAATGTCAATAGGCCGATCCAGCCCCTAATAAACAAAAGGCTTCATTGTACCCAGCAGGAACAGATCGAGATTGTACAAATTCAAGCAACTACTCAGATTACTGCGAGCAATTATCGAAAAAGGCTGTCAAGGCGATGATGGAAACTTATCCGGTTTATGACGTCACTCCATAGCAACCAGCCTTTTCGAATGTTTGAACTTCCGTTTACCTGTGGCTCGTGATGCTTCTCAGACTCGTCACGCAACGTGCTGTGTGACGAACTTAAAGAATTGCTGCGAAATAGACCGTAAAGCGTAGAAATTTCTTTGAAATTGGAAAAAGGTAAGCTATTCGTTCTCCAGCAACACATCTTTTTTGGAAGAATTCTACATTCCACGAACTGATGTTGCCACACGTCTTATTAATAATTTGTCCTTGAAAAGGTGTCTTTTTCTTAATTACCTGTTTCATAGAATACTTCTATGTCCGTTGGAGAAAAATTTTACCCTCCTGTAAAAAAACCACAGTCTCCAGTTGAGTACCCTGAGGGCGTCGAGTACGTTTTACCGCATGTGGTGTAAGAGTTTTGGTTGTTTCCAGCGTCGTTGGATATGCGGATATCATGATCCCCCCCAGCGCCAAAGGTAGGTCCATACGTATTACATCTGTACATCGCATATTGCTGGTTTCGGTATTGCGTCAGCTTCACAGCATTGTATCCTCTGACGTTATAGAGAGAGAAGGTAAACGCCTTACTGGAGGAAGAATAACCTGCGCAAGAACCAGCTGAAATAGAAGAATACAGTCGTGCGTTGGAAGTTGGAAGAAAACATAAACCCCCCAGAGGAGAGGGGGTTCATTTTCTATCATAGACTAGACGGGGAGTTTTTCCAGGCTAGATGTTTGTGATTGGGAGGGAGAGATGTTACGAATTTGGGCATAAAAACTGTTACAAAATACTTCAATGGACATGGCAAAATATTGGGTGACATCAAAAGCCCATTAATGGGCTCCTGGTAACATTTGTTTTAAATTTTTATTTTCGTACCCAGGCCCAAAATTTTATCCAAAATCTTTTTTAAAATAGCAAAATGTAAAATTACCCGAAGTTATCTGTTACTTTCTTCAGATGTACGCACAGATTTAAGTCATTTAGCTATTACTTGATCTTTAAATGTAGAAATGTATCCGAGAACTGAAAAAAAAAAAATTCAACCTTGTAAATCAGGCTTCGAAAATATTATATCCGATAGAAAAGATGAATTTCAAGCCCACTAGGTTGAGTGATCACTCTGAAGAAAAGCGAGTAAAACTTAATGAGACTTGAAAGAAAAGAACCCTTTTATCTTAGAGTTGTCATTACTAGACGTTTGATCTTGGTGTTGTTATCACTAGATGTTTTTGGATGTAATCTTGTGCTACACGTGTATCGACTAACATTCATATCCATGGACTATATATGTGTGAAGACATCCTGATGGCCAAAATACAGGAGGGGAAGAATGATTAATCCGATAGAATTGTTTTGTCTCTTCTTAACAAACTTAATATATATACCTACCTCCACCCCAGGACACGTCAGTATATCCACCAAAGATGTAGCTGTTCACTTTGATGATTGTCACCGTGGGTCCCCTCCCATCGCAGTTGCTGTGGAATGTTGATTCCGCCCAGCCGTCTGTCTGAGCGTGCCAACACCTTGCAAAGTCAGTACGGGATATACTGGGAAGAACTGGGTCTAAAAACGAAATCAGCTTTCCCAAGTACATGTTGGAATCCAGGGTTCCAAGAATATAAGATGTACCAAGGCCACCTATGTTCGTGATCAAAACTCTGATGTGAACTACAATTATAGATATCATAGAATCAAGAAACATGTTATTCCTTTTTTCACGACCGTCGGAGTTTTCTACGATTAATTGAGTCCCAGATCTTCTTATTCACAATATGAGGTACTCACCATGTAATCAGATTTAAACTCAATATTTCCCCGTGAGTTTATTCTGTAAATACAACAAGATAACTCCACGAAAGCACATATTCCTAATTTTATGTGAAATGGAGAAACGAAAAGAGAAAAAGTACCGAATTTAGCCGGACTCGACCCGACTCATTTGCTCAAATTTAATGGCAAAACATGCGTGTAGATCAATTTCTTCCCAGATTTAGTTGATATGCACTGATACCCCGGAACTGCGATACAATTTGTTTGCTGCTGTTGCCACAATGACCTGAGTAGTATTTTGCTGCTGTATTTGGCTCAGCGCATGTGCTCTTAGAATCGTTGAACGTTGCCATGGATTAGAATGTATGTCTTTAGTCATCGTATATTTACGACAGGGGTTAAAGTGTCTCTGTACAATAACTCACCTATTTCGAAAAAAACCTCAATGTCAGATGGAGTAAAATGATATGCTCCTGTAAAAAATGCGCAGTTTCCAGTCGAGTAGCCAGAGGGGTTGGAGTACGTCCCGCCACATTTGGTATAAGACTGTTGATTGTTCCCTGCATCATTTGATACGTAGATGTCATTTTCCCAACCAAAACGGGGTCCGTCGGAGGAACATCTGTATATAGCGTGTTGCTGGTATCGGTATTGTGTAAGCTTCACAGGATTGTATCCTTTGGCGTTGTTAAATGAGAATAAAAAGGCCTTGGTGGCGTATGACCAACCACAGGAACCTAACATGATAATTATAATGGAGATAAAGTGAAAGACAATAACACACTTAACGAATTGCTTGCAAGCGCGGTGTTTTTTGTGCAGTTCATGAGTGCAGTTGTCAGTAGTTTTCTAAGATTAGTTTTAAGCACCACTTGGTCTACAAATCAGTCTCAAATCAACAGAGGTTTTGTCACCCTGTCATATCTTTAAGGAATTTCAGAAAAAATTGCAAGAACTCTAAACCAATTCAATATCAATGTTGCCCATAAAACCGTAACGACCGTTGGCTCCTTTTTAAAAAAACCTAAAGACGAATTTAGTAAAGACTTATGGTAATATAGTAATATAGTTTATATCTGACCACTTGCAGCCCAGAGGCTGAATTACGGGTGCAGTGTAAGGTTGAGAACAGACGTCAGCATATCAGGCGCCTCTGACAGCCGCTTTAGTCTATCGATCTCACCTTCCCACCCATCCCACCCCAGGGGAGGACATCCATCACACAGTAATCTAGTTTATTTGCAGCCCAGAGGCTGAATTACGGGTGCAGTGTAAGGTTGAGAACAGACGTCAGCATATCACATTATCAACAGTAGTGATCTATAAAATCAGTTATAAAAATTGTGACAAAGTTTATATCGGTCGAACATCAAGAGCCTTAAGATCCAGGATTAGAGAACACAAGAGGGTGATTTTCACGGGAGATAGAAATTCTTTATTAACCCAACATTGTATAAGATACAATCATGATTTTGACCTCGAGGACGTCAAGATCACTGACCGCTGTTCCCAATGGTGGAAAAGATTATTTTTAGAAGCTTGGCATTCAATTTGTGAATCAAATGAACACATTTACATTCCTGACGTTCACAAGGCCCTTGGCAATCCCAAGTGACGTTTCTGCGGCTCTTTTTAAAGCACTCATTTGCTTTCGTACCCATTTTATTGCTGAAGAAGGTTATAGTATTTTAACCGAAATGTCCTCACACAAAGTTTTTTAGTTAGTGACAACAACAAAAAATTCTATTTATCATCATGCCTGACTACAACTATAGTATTTTCAAACTTGGTTTTGGTTCTGCGATAATCAATAAATGCAGTTAAGATAGAGAATATATTTGGATCCTAAATTTAACTAATGCTACAATACAACAAAACAAAGATATATATCTGTTCATTATGAAACTTGCTTACTGCTTGGTCACCAGGACACCTGAGTGTCCTGGTGGAAGAATTTCAAGGAACGTGGTTCAGAGACATTTTTTTCTGTTATAGACGCCAAGCATTTTTTACAACGTTAATTCCTTGCCTTTCTAAATACTTAACACGCTGCACCGAAAAAACGTAATGGCTAAGATGTACTTACTGCTCCATGATACATCAGTGTAGCCACCAAAGATGGAGTTAACAGCTTTGATGAGTGTCACTGTGGGTCCCCTCCCATCGCAGTTGTTGTGGAATGTCGATGCTGCCCAGCCGTCAGTCTTAGCGTGCCAACACCTCACAAACGTGCTCCGCTTTGAGCTAAGGAAGACCGGCTCTAGATAAGAAAGCAGCTTTTCTGTGTAGTTTTTGCAGTCGAGGCCAGTAAGAATAACGGCACTATTCAGGCCACCTAATTAAATAAATAAACAAAAAAATCGAGGAAAGGTAAGGATGTCTTCCCTTGAAGTTTTCGCGTCATGTTGCATTTGTCATCTCGATGTTCGTTAAGATTTCACTTCACCATTTCATTTCTCTGAATTACATTGTGACAATCGTAGTGTGACGCATATCGATTTTAGGTATTGCTAACCTTTCCGACCCCGTGTGTATTGGGAAGTGCGCTTTATGGAAAGGCTGTCTCAGTCATAGGAGTTGAATTCGCTTTCTTTTCAGTAATTTAAATGTTGGTGAGAGCTTCGTCAAGTTAAAATTTCATTGTTATGTAAATTGTGTTTTTGCTGTTTTGAACATATTGGAATTTATGTCTTCAGTTCTGAATCCTTTTAACCCTAAGAGTGACCAGGAGCAAATTTCTCCTTGGGTTATTAACACTGAATCAAACACTAGGGAGTATGAGAATATAACAAATAATCATTAACAGAAAAAAGCTTATGATTGGCAAACAAATTGATTTCACCGCTTAGATATTTTTTTTCATGGCTCTCCCTCCCCTTAGTGCCTGTCAATTAGGGCTGATCCCATCTAATCTGTTGAAATCATGTGATTCCCTATAATCCTCCCCCCCACCCCCCACCCTCCTGCGCCCACTCCCTTCCGTACCCAGGCTAGAAATAATGACCGGTCATGAAGTAGATATGATGTTCACAAGTGGTAAAATAAAGCGTCTTGGGATTTACTCTCCTTTGAAATGTTGAAACTGAGGTAGAGTTAAGGACACTGCTTAGTTCGTTCCTGTCTAAATGCTACTTTTAAAACTCACGAAAATAGCTGGTTGTTTCGTTTCCTTGGTACCAGGGATTGCAGGTGCAGCGATAGGAACCTATAGTATTGTTGCAGTGGGCGTTCACATCACAATCATGTGAATTCTTGGTACATTCGTCGACATCTGAAAGAATGGATAACAAAGTAAATGGCCAGAACTCAGGAGCAAAGCTCGATCGAAAATGACTGTTATTGGTAAAAGCGTCTCACTGTAAACTGAATTGAAGATGAAATGATGTGGGGGACTATTCCAATCGGCCATTCAAGTAGTTTTAAATGGAATTTTGAGAGTGAGCCGATCGAGATTGCTATGGTTCTGCTTTGTTTTGAAATGAATTTCTTCAGGCAATAGTGAAAGTCATTGCAATAGCTTACCGATACATTTTTTTCCATTTCCAGTAAAACCCGCTTTGCACTTGCAACTGTGAGAACTGATGGTGTTCACGCACTTGGCATTGATGTCACAGACGGGAATTGTTGAATTACATTCGTCCACGTCTGAAAAAAGAGATAGTTTAAAAGAAAAAGAGCATATCCGCTAAATTATGAGTCTTCCATAGACTTGTCACAGCAATTGATCGAAAATGACTGTTATTGACGATAGCGTCTCGCAGTAAACTAAATTGAAGATGACATGGTGTAAGGGTCTATTCTAATCGACCATTAAAGCAACTTTAGATCGAATCTCCAGAGTAAGCCGGGATTGCTATTGTTTTGCTTTGTATCGATTCTACGAAACTATTCAAAATTTCAGTCACCTTCGGTTTTCATGTCACAAGGAGCCAGAACAGTCTTTGCGGGCACAATCGAAGAAAACCAGTATTTGCCGCTGACCGCTTGTCCTCCTTCGCTCAATTTGATTTCTTGACAAGTCTCTGCAGCCAGCTCAGGAATAGAGCCGAGAGGGACTAAAACAAGAAAATACCCATGTATTGTAAAAATGTCTAATGTGGCTATAATTGTATTATTGTATTATTAGGCATTGATCTTAATGTTACTTTGACCCGTAAAGGCTGTGGTTATTCATACTGGTAAAAAGCGATAAGATTTTTAATTTTTTGGCTTTTTCTATTGATCTATTCTCCACCAATATGGGTGGCGACCATCAGACTCCATTCTGCTTGTCTTCCTCAGGTCATGTGGTCACCCGGGTTACCCTTCTCCTCATGACGCAAGTACTCCACTGTGATTGGTTAGTTGGATTCATAGCGGCACACCGATACAAGTTGATGAATTTAACTTCAGTAAATAGACTAATCTTAAAAGGGAAGAAAGGCTCTGTAAGATTCTTATGCCCCTCTCCCCGTAATTGTTAGTTAATTGGAAGTCAGTTTTCTGCTTTCCCCCTCGTTACACTCTGTTGCCCACCACCCCTCACCTCCCCCCCTCCCCACACATATGATGACTTGTCCCTTAGAAATGACTGAGGTTTTAATGGTTTAAAAATGAGTCAAATCCACTAGGGCGAATCACTCGTGTAAGCTTTATTGTAAATTATCTAGAATTAACTGTTTCAAATATTCTTTTTTTAACAATGTAATTAGTCATTGGAATAATTTACCTAGTAATGTTGTTGAAGCCGATAGCCCAGAAATTTTTAAATGTAAACTTAAATCCTTTTTAAAGCTATAAATTTACGGGTTTTTTTGTTTGTTGTAGTTTTTAGGCTAGTTTTATTCATAGGGTTAACCTCTTGACTCTCCCTTTCAAATTCATGTAGTTATATATGAATTTGAATAAACATGTATGTTATGTTATGTTATGTTTTGAAAAATTCTAGGAGCTAAAATTGTCAGAAATTTATAGCAGACAGAGGGGAGAGTTTATATCTAGATCTTGACTTACCCCTGTTCAAATCTCGTTTGAAATAATACCGCTCCACGTTTGGAACGTAATCCTCGGGTCTGGCCTCCTTGGTACGGTTATTCAATTCACAAGTCTCTTGTGTGAAAACGTAATTGAAACTTTGACATCTGACGTCAGCGGTACACTCATGGTAACACACGTCCCCCAGGGAAGCAACCGTGATCCTCTTGAAGATGTGACGTTGCAGCATCATTCCAAGTTTTGAGACTCCGCCCACGCTGCATTGTTGTGCGTTAGCATCGGAAAACACTCCACATACAAAGACTACCACTGCTATGTAGGAGAGTTTTGGAAGGACCATTGTCTTCAGAGCTGCAGCAAAAATGGCCTGAATTGACAAAAATATGTTAAAATATCAGTAAGACTGACAACCCTGCCCTTAGTAACGGTATTGATTATTGTCTATCGTATAACTTGTCTTGTTTTCCTGCCAAGGGTTATTGTCTATCGTATAACTTATCTTGTTTTCGTGCCAAGGGTTGTCTATCGTATAACTTATCTTGTTTTCGTGTCAAGGGTTCACAACCGTTGCGATCTTAGATACATCGTTAATATTTCAAACACACAATATTAGTTTTTCAAGATTTAAACAACCAGTAAAATATCCCTAAAACTCTGAATGCATAACCATCCTCTTTAGCTTCGTTTTCATCTCAAATAACTTGCTTTTAATCAAATTCATCAGAAACGCCCTGTATGGCGAGAGAAGAAAGCGAAAAACAGGCGAGAATGCGGAAGAACGCGCGAGAATGCACGATCACGTTAAAGATGCGCGTTAAATTAAAAGGAAAGGTCATTCTCGCCCCACCTTTCTGACGCGCCTTACGCTTTCTTGGATAGACTCTTGAATTTCGACCATTTAGTCGACTTTTTTAATCTGAATCAGTTTCCTATCGATTAATAGTTTATTCCACATTTCAGACCTCTGGATCTGCCGTAGGATAAAAAAAGGAGGGAAGTAACGAAACTGTGTCTTTTAGCCATGCCCAAACAGTTGCTTTACAATTGAGTTTTTGGCCAAAACAATCATGGTTACTTTCCGCTATTCTTAATCTGTTTACCATGGATTTTGTCAGCTTTTTTGTGTTACATTTAAAACTAAATTGGAAACATCTTTAAATTTTTTTATGGCAAGGTCAGGGGGGGACCCTTTTCATGCTGTTCGGAATCAGACAGTTGGGCCAAAAGATGGAAGCCGTTTGAATTCCCATTTTACTCCACAGTGTGTAGAATTAGATAAAACGAGTCACACATTCAAGATGGAAATTACGTGACTTGTGAATATGTTCCGTATATTTTGCTCTCTCCTCACCTCTGAGTCTAACACAAAGCTGACTTCCTATAATTCTTTTGCGAGTCTTGCAATTTGAGTTGTACGGCAAATAAGCTAAAAAGAATTAATCTGAGAGTCTTAAGTTTCACGCAACTTGTTACGTTGGGTCTTTTGTCAGAGTATGTTTAAAGTCGGCAAACTAACTTTTCGGATTCATAAATCAACATTAGATTCGAATCATTACATTGTTGCTTAAGAATTAGCGTACAAATCCTTTCCGGAAAATTCTGAATAAATATCGTATTTTTTGCATGTTGTCTTAGTTAGATGATCCACATATTTAAGAAACCTAAATCGCAAATTCCTTTATCGTGTTGAAGAAAAATTGCTCTAGAACCGAAAAGTTGTACACGAGAAAAAATCTTTTCTCGGTGAATAATCAAAAATTTGTTATGTTGGAATATATGTTGCTGTGCATCATCATTTTCATCCAGTTCCGAAATGTTGTCCAAAACAGAATTCATCTTGTGGTTCCTTATGCTGGGCAGCTGACAACAAAGGATGAAAATTAATTACCCCGCATTCTTTAAATAAGTATTCATTTTGAATATAATAAAGAAAGATTTACTTACCTTTAATTTTCCCAATTTGCCCGCTTTGTGTTTCTCGAACCTCATGTCTAGATGATTCAAATATATATATGTATCTATAAGGGAATAACTTTTGGACCTCGCTGCACCAAGACTCGGCAGGTCATCAAGGTGATGAATATAATGCCAGTATTCCTTGGGTTTATTATCCCTTAGAAAATGATAGCAGACAAAACAACTGATAATCATGACCGCCAAGCCTTAATTAAAAGTAAATAGTCTTCACGCAATGGAAAAGTTTTTAACCAGTGGGTGTCTGGCTGCATTGTGAAGACAATGTACAGAAACATTGACAACACGTTTGTTAGGTAAACAAACGATAACACTTACAATTTATATGCACTTCACTATGATATCACATTTGCCCTTTTCGTTTGCCTACTTGTTTTCCCTAAACTCCTACTTAAAATGTCAGAAAAGGTCGCAAGACCATGGATTATAATCAAAGGTTTCATACTGTATCATTTCTAGATCTTTTCAGTGAGAGCGGCTACAAACGATGAAATTCACAAATCGACAGTGGTTTAGCGTGGTTTGTACTCTTATCGACAAAGATATTCGTCATCACAATGGTCAAAATGTTGTGGACTCACAAGGCGAATGATTTTTACCGCAATATCGACGCCATTCCGTGCGTGATACGTTGCCTTTCAGGTTGGGGGTTGGTTAAACAAAGCTCGAGGCTTTATTCATGAAAGAAACGTTGCATGTTTACCAGCAGGTGTGGAAAATTCATTGCTAATTACCCCTCTCTTTTACTCCCATAGAAAAAGAAAACACCAAGATGAAAAGTCAGAGAAAAAATGATGATACTTTGCTTACGCGTGCATCTCAGTATTATGAAACGTTTAGGTTTCAAGTCAACCCCTCTAGAGTTTCCATTTTTTGAGGCTAGGTTTTTAAAGTTCTATAGAAGAAAAAAATTCCGCATATAATAATAATAATAATAAGGCGAGGGAAGAAAGCGAAAAACACGCGAGAATGTGCAAGAATGCGCGAGAAAGCGCTATCACGTTAAAGATGCGCGTGAAATTAAAGGGAAAGGTCATTTGCAGCAAATAAAGGGATTCTCGCCTCACCTTTCTGACGCGCCTTTCGCTTTTTTAATCTGAATCAGTTTCCTATCGATTAATAGTTTATTCCACATTTCAGATTTCTGGATCTGCCGTAGGATAAAAAAAGGAGGGAAGTAAAGAAACTGTGTCTTTTAGCCATGCCCAAACAGTTGCTTTACAATTGAGTTTTTGGCCAAAACAATCATGGTTACTTTCTGCTATTCTTAATCTTTTTACCATGGATTTTGTCAGCTTTTTTGTGTTACATTTAAAACTAAATTGGAAACATCTTTAAATTTTTTATGGCAAGGTTTTCATGCTGTTCGGAATCAGACAGTTGGGCCAAAAGATGGAAGCCGTTTGAATTCCCATTTTACTCCAGAATGTGTAGAATTAGATAAAAAGAGTCACACATTCAAGATGGAAATTACGTGACTTGTGAATATGTTCCGTATATTTTGATCCCTCCTCACCTCTGAGTCTAACACGAAGCTGCCTTCCTATAATTTTTTGCGAGTCTTGCAATTTGAGTTGTAAGGAAAATAAGCTAAAAATAACTAATCTGAGAGTCTTTTAAGTTTTACGCAACTTGTTTACGTTGGCTCTCTTCTCAGAGCATGTTTAAATAAGTATTTCTTTTGAATATAATAAAGAAAGATTTACTTGCCTTTAAGTTTCTCAATTTTCCCGCTTTGTGTTTCTTGAACCTTCTGTCTAAATGATTCAAATATATTTATAACATAGCGCGCGCGCTAGTCCTATATGATTCCTATTGCGTCAACATGAACAAAATCTTTATGTACGCACGGCCGTGCTCAATAAAATGACGTGTGTAGTTTCAAAATAGCTGCAAAATTTCCGTCGTGTGAGTTCCTTAAGTTAAAGTTTTGGAAAGCAATAATAGTAAATCGAAGACCAACTAAACTTCTCTTTGGCTTTCGACCTTTCCGCAAGTAATCAAGCCAACAAGCACTACGAAAACGAAACACAAGAGACCCGTTTCCCGAATTTATCGGAACAGGAGCTGGAGAAAATTTTAGCTGAAAGACATTCAGCAAGAATTAAGAAGACTAAAAATTGGTCTGTGGCGGCTTTTAAAGGTAAAAGTCTCTGTTGATGACTTTTATTTTGGTTACATTTGTTAATTCTACCCAAAACCATTTAATTATAAAATCAACAAAACAATCGGAGACGCCAACATTTTCGGGCAACTTTCATTTCAAAAAACATTACAAAAACGTCATTCAGCGCCCAAATTGTTTTCGTATGTTATAAAAGAATTGTTTCATGCTTTTAGCTGTGCGTCTATCGAGTTATGGATGGACGCGGGGAGTTTGGAGAGCATGAGAGAAGCGTAAGAGTTACTCGAGGCGCAGCCGAGAGCAACTCTAGCTTCTTGAGTGCTCTCCAAACTTCCCAAGTGCATCCATAACTCGATAGACGCACAGCTAAAAGCATGAAACAATTCTTTTATAACATACGAAAACAATTTGGGCGCTGAATGACGTTTTTGTAATGTTTTTTGAAATGAAGGTTGCCCGAAAATGTTGGCGTCTCCGATTGTTTTGTTGATTTTATAATTAAATGGTTTTGGGTAGAATTAACAAATGTAACCAAAAAAAAACCTCATCAACAGAGACGTTTACCTTAAAAAGTCGCCACAGACCAAATTGTAGTCTTCTTAGTTCTTGCTGAATGTCTTTCAGCTAAAATTTTCTCCAGTTCTTGTTCCGATAAAAAAGGGAAACGGGCCTGTTGTGTTTCGTTTTCGTAGTGCTTGTTGGCTTGATTACTTGCGGGAAGGTCGAAAGCCAAAGAAAAGTTTGGTCGGTCTTCGATTTACTTTTATTGCTTTTCGAAACTTTAACTTAAGGAACTCACACGACGGAAATTTTGCAGCTATTTTGAAACTGCACAGGTCATTTTATTGAGCACGGCCGTGCGTACATAAAGATTTTGTACATGTTGACGCAATAGGAATTAGGTAGGACTAGCGCGCGCGCTATGTTACAATTAAGAATTGTTTCATGCTTAGCGTGCGTCTATCGAGCTGCGCCTCGAGCAACTCTTACGCTTCTCTCGTGCTCTCCTAACTCCCCGCGTGCATCCATTACTCGATAGACGCACGCTAAGCATGAAACAATTCTTAAATGTATATATATATATATATATATATATATATATATTTATATATATTTATTTGTTATGGCAGGGTTTTCACGGTTTTCAGAATCAGACGTATATCTATAAGGGAATAGCTTTTGGACCTCGCTGCACCAAGACTCGGCAGGTGAGATGACCATCAAGGCGATGAATATAATGCCAGTATTCCTTGGCTTTATTATCCCATAGAAAATGATAGCAGACAAAACAACTGATAATAGCCGCCAAGCCTTAATTAAAAGAAGTTAGTCTTCCTGCAATGGAAAAGTTTTTTCGCCAGTGGGTGTCTGGCTGCATTACGAAGACCGATGTACAGAAACCTTGACAACACGTCTGTTAGGTGAACAAACGATAACACTTACAATTTAGACTTCACTATGATTTCACATCTGCCCTTTTCGTTTGCCTACTTGTTTTCCCTAATCTCCTACTCAGAATGTCAGAAAAGGTCGCAAGACCATGGATTATAATCAAAGGTTCCATGTATCATTTCCTGATCTTTTCAGTGAGAGCGGCTATAAACAATGAGATTCACAAATCGACAGTGCTTTCGCGTGGTTTGTACTCCTAGTGACAAAGATATACGTCATCATGATGGTCAAAATGTTGCAATTGTGGACTCACAAGGCGAATGATTTTCACCGCAATATCGACGCCATTCCGTGCGTGATACGTTGCGTGTCAGGTTGGGGGTTGGTTAAACAAAGCTCGAGGCTTTATTTATAAAAGAAACGTTGCATGTTTACTAGCAGGTGTGGAAAATTCATTGCTAATTACCCCTTTCTTTTACTCCCCTAGAAAAAGAAAACACCAAGATGAAAAGTCAGAGAAAAATGATAATGCTTTGCTTACGCCTAGATTAGTAATATGAAACGTTTAGGTTTCAAGTCAACCCCTTTAGAGTTTCCATTTATTTAGGCTAGGATTTTAAAATTCTATGAGGAAATCATTCCAGAGTTTCTTAAAAAGTTAGATTGATTGGCAAGGAGTGAAGAACCAGTAAACGTTTCCCACAAACTTGACATGATACTATGCAAATACATTCCTTTTGATCATATTGACACCAATTTGGAGATGTACACCCATGGCCAGTGATTCTGAAATTTCTGTCCGTTACAATTAAATAACACACTCTATTTACCATGGCAACATTTAATCCAAAAAGAACTTTTTCTGTGTTTACGTAACTTCATCTAGACGCGAGGGGGGTAGCCAGTTCGTATGATACTTATGCAATCAGTAGTTACGGCCGAGGGTAGGCATAATTTTGGAGAATTCATCGCTACCAATCTACGAATTGTTTCTTATATTGTGGCTGTATATATATACTCTCTCTTCAGGCACACTCAACGACCTATAAGCGCGCTCCAAACATCCCAGTTATTTTATACTAAATTTAAGCACGTTACTTAGTTGGAGATCAATTTTTCATTCTTAAACTTTCAAAACAGAAAAATACTGCAGGAGTTTTACGTTTCAAATTGAAAGATAGAAGACCGGTTTAAATTCATTTAAAACTAACGGTAGGCGTATAGAAGTTAAATGAATATATTTTATTAGACGTTTTTTGGGTAGTATCGCTGAGTATTTTTTAACAAGTTGTGCCGTATTTTGTTATTTTCGGGCGAATTTCGCGGAGATTTCTGGAGTACAGATATCGCGTGATGTTTGTACTTGTCTTGCGCGTTACTTGTACTTTACGAAGCACAGTTGGATAATAAATATATCTTAATAGACGTTTTTCTTGTGTAGTATCGTTGATAATAATATGGCTATGTCTCACAAGGACTGGGAACTACCGAATTCACGAACTTGATTGGCTGAAATCAATATTGAAAGCGGTCTAGATTTTCCCACCTAGACCGGTCTAGAAAAAACAAGTACAAATAATATAAAAAATTGGCATATAAGACACAGCTATATAATAAACATCTTATTAACCGAGCCAGGTGGGTCTGTATGGGAGAATCTTGACCTCGGTCGCTGGTACAGACCTCACTGCGTTCGGTCTGTACTGGCGACCACGGTCAAGATTCTCCCATACAGACCTCCCGCTCGGTTAAGAACTAAACATTAGCTATAGTAATCAGTTAAAGCGGGCCTTAGTTCTGCCAATGCTCGAAAACTAGTTAAAAACACTTTCATGTTCTCTCTTAAAGTCATTCTTAATCTGTAGTAATCTTCTCAATCCTTTACCATCCCCGCTTTTTTCTCGTTTACCCTTTCTCTTTTCTTATTTTGCCATCTTGCCTAGCTAATATATTTTAGCTTCAATTACGTTTAAGATAACTTTTCCCGTCTAGAAAACGAAACCGAATATTGTTATGTAGTTTAATTCCGTTAAGCTGTTTCCTATTTTCTCTTTATCTTTGTCAACAGCGGCAACCAGCCCTACCAGCTACTTCCCACCCCCCACCGGTCGGGAGTACCTTTTGTTAGCATCAATTCCCCGCCCCCGCCCCTTGTCACGTCCTTGTCCTCAAAGAATGTACTGTGTACTGACCAATGACGATTTCAGACTTGCGGGTGCATTTAGTGATGACCTCATTTTTCAATGACGAAGAATGATCTTAATTCGAAATGTATGGGAAATTTTGCTTCCCTATGATAATATTTTTGCCAGAATAACAGCAGATTTTTGTAAACCTCAAACGGCAAACTATCAGTGCTTGAGTCAACTGGCAATTTGTGTCTAATGATGACACCTAGCAAGTAGTAATCTTACGTGGTTCTTAGTTACAAGGTGGTTCAAATTTGTAATTTTCTGGATGAAATCCCAGCGTAACCATCCATTTGACAGCCTCTAAGCAGTATCTTATTTAATAACTTAAAAGTTTTTTCCCAGCGAATTCTTCACAATGGCTCGAATATTTCTGTGTTGATTCAGTTAGCGAACTTGGCCCCGAAATATTTGACAGTTTTACAGCAATGACTCTTTGCGAGTGAGAAGAAAAAATATATATATATTTTTTGGAAGACAAATTAAAAGCAAAAGTAAAAATAGTTCAACGGCTATTAAGAGTGTTTTGTGTCTCGGTCTCTATTTCTGACTCTGCTGCTACCGATAACACATCAACAAAATATAAAGCGGTTACGGCTCTGAGTTTCCCAGTACGTTGGTTTCTTTGATCCTTGCGAAGACAATTTATTCCTGACGGGTGATTTTCTGTTACGGTAGTCAATTCAAATGAGCACGCGTATTAAAGTAAGAAGGTTGTTGGTGAGTTGAATGATTGGTGAAGCAAAACGGCGGGAAATCGTGCGCGTGTTACTACGGCGCAAGCGGGGGAATGATAGGATTGCTGTGAACTAATACAGCTATTGATTTGTTTAGTGCCAGGAAACTTTGAAATGGTGGTGAGCGCGGGAAAAATTAAACTGTGTACAGGCGCAGGGAAGAACAAAACAGTAAGCGCGGAAAACATGAAACTGTACCCAGGATCGGGAAACTTTGCGCACTCGTTTGATTCGGAGCGCGATATGCCCGTGCAAACATTTTACATTGGGTTTCTTGAACTAAATTTCTTCTGCTTCAGTCGTTGACAACTGAGGACGAAGGTTATATCACAACGGTTAAACAATGGTGGTTAACTGAGTTTTATTTACATTCAAAGGATTACAGTTGATTTGTGACATAAAAACTTTTAACCCTGAACTCAGGCACAGATATGGTCAGATATTAATTGAATAGTCCTGATGACTTCAAAAACTTTATCAGACTATATCTTTGTATGACTAAAACCTTATCGACGGACCAAGGGTTCATATGTACTCTGAGAATTAAGAACAAATGGGGTCGAGTTTTTTTCAGAGGCCTTGTCAAATGGCTACCTCCCTGGATGATACAACCAAACTTCTGTCAAAAGAATCAACCGTCCGACAAAGTTTTTTCTATACAATTTGTGAAGCAGTTTTTTAAGTTATGGTGTGTTAAAATACATGGTACATATAAAAGGGATTTTAGCGACCACAGAACTTTCAATCCACGTTTGCCGTCAACTGCGAGATGAGGCGTTTATCGTGTACACTCTTATCAGTGTGTATATGACATGAAATCTAGTTCAGATCTTTTACTGAAGATACAAAACCGACATCTTCAGTGGTTATGGCGGCATGACCGTTTTGAAAAATAAAATAGTTGATCCTTCACACCCAAGCATCAGTATGTGTATTCTCCACACTGTTCTCTTTCCATTTCCTAGGACATTTCCATATGATCAGTTCCTTAATTCTCATGAGCTTAATGTTTGATTCAGCAGTGATACTTATGGGAGAATTTAGATATTAGTCACCCTCAGAGGTTACAGGGTATTAAGCTTGGTCTATTTCTCGAAATGGTGATGGCGCTACGTTAGTTTTCAACCATGTCACCCTTTCCTGGTTTTGAAGAGTAAGAGGACAACCATTTTGATTGCTCCCGCTCATTTTAAATCAGTTTCTTTCTTCATTTCAATCCCATCAATACGTTCAACAGATTCGGTGTAATGTCGATCAAAACCGTTATTTAATTTATTTAATTTTGAGTCTACTGTCTGAAGGAAACAGAGGAGTTGTGAATGTTCCTTTCCGAAAATACAAATCTCAAAGGTGACACCGTCTCGCATGTGAAGCTAAACGTGGATATTAAAGCTTTTTATCTGTCTGTCTGTAGCAGGCTCTCGGTCGTTTGTTTCTCAGATAACCGCAAACGACCTTTTGTTGTTTACTCGTCCTATCGCTCGTCTTTACTGACTGGAGACTGGAACCGACTTCTTATGTCTCCATGCATCCACCTCCAACATCCCCTTAGACTTATTATTAATATATATTTTTAGTTTTCTTTGACAACTGAATTATGATCTTTTGAGATCTTAGCCGCTCCTCTAACTGGCTAAAATCTATTAGTCTAGTCCAGCTAAAGGATTAAATGATTAAATAAGATAAACAAGAAGTTCAACCTTCGGTGAAATGTTCTTGATATTTGAGTTCGATGATTATATTTTTGTTTCAAATTTCAATCTCCTTTGACGTAGGTTATTTCAATACAAATATCGATTCTTTTCTGTAGGTTCCAACTTAGCTGATATCATTTTTTAGCCTGAAAAATGATATAGTAAAAATGGTAGAGTGAAGAAAGCTATCCTGTGAAAAATCCACGGTGATTAGCCGAGTAGCCGTTTAAAAAAACAATGGGTAACAACAGCAACAAAAATTGTCAAAACCGAAATCTTGGTAAATCTTGTAACTCATTTACAAGTTTGCGACCAAAAGGGGGGAGAGATGAGATCACGGAAACAGAGCTACGTCTGTTGACCAGGCCTTGTGCGAAGAGGCAGTAACTCTATTAACTCAAAAATGTTAATATACATACTTCATACTTACTTAGACTGCGTAGTTTTGCAGTGTTCAGTTTGTTATTTCGTAAAAAACTTCAGTGTCAGATGGAGTAAAACGAAATGCTCCTGTGAAAAATTGGCAGTTTCCAGTCGAATAGCCCGAGGGGTTGGAGTACGTGTAGCCACAGTTAGTATAGGAATTTTGATTACTGTTAGCGTTATCGTTTATCCAGATGTCATGTCCAGAACCAAAAGTGGGTCCGTAGGAGGAACATCTGTACATGGCGCTTTGCTGGTTTTGGTATTGTGTCAGCTTCACAGGATTGTATCCTTTGGCGTTGTAGAGAGAGAAAACAAAAGCTTTGCTGGCTGAAGAATAACCACAGGAACCTAAAATGAAAACAGTTAAGGACTGGTCACTATTTGTCACCTGAGGGAGGGGAGGGGAGGGGAGGGAAGGGTGGGGGGCAAAGGATTTTTGGGAATGAGGATCACATGGTTTTCAAGATAGAAAAGGGGGATCGGTCCTCATTAACAGGCACTAAGGGGGGGAATGGACCATGATTGGGAATTTTGCGCCGGTGGCTGTGTTCAGTAAAAACGTTTGAAAGTATGCGAATATGAAAAAAGAAAAATTCAAGTTGATGAACTCAAGATGAATTTAACTTGCCGAACTAGAACCGAGCACCTTAATTTTTTTTAAAAAAAAGAAATTATATAAAACACAAGAGCATATTTTTACTTTTCAAAAAGAGAACTTCAAATATGGTCCAGTGTTTTTCAAAGACAACACATAATCCAGTAGAGCATTGATTAAACATTCTTTGTTTCAGCTGTGCAATAAGAATAGTGTACAAAACGAAACATGTAGAAATACCTCGAAATGGGAATGTCACAATAAAATCAAATCAAAATGAATAATCAAAAATCAAATCAAATCCGAAACAAAACTTTAAGGTTAAAATGCGTTCCAAACGCGTTTCAAGCCATTTAAAAGTTTGTCTACTTCGAGATCTCACGTTTTACTGTCTACGATGATATTTTTTGTCCCTAAGATGTACTCAATGCTACAAGAAAAGTCCATGACTAATTGATTTGTTATCTTTTCTACATGTGAGGGATGTTTCCTTGTTTGTTACTCACTGCTTGACCAGGACACGTCAGTATATCCACCAAAGATATAGCTGTTCACTTTAATGATCGTCACTGTGGGTCCCCTCTCATCACAGTTACTGTGGAATGTCGATGCTGCCCAGCCGTCAGTCTTTGCGTGCCAACACCTTACAAACCTGCTACGCTCTTTACTGATAAGGACTGGGTCCAAATACGAAAACAGCACCTTCAAGTATTTGTTATAATCAAGGCTTCGAAGTATGTCAGAGAAACCGAGACCTGAGGAGGGAGACGAAAAGTTAAACTTACAGTTAGCAAAAGGAATGGAACAACCCTTATAGCTTTGATTCGTGGAGTCATCTAAAGTGGATAATTTTATCACCCTCGTTTGGCCCGTGAAATAATTTCTCACTACTGATCCAGCAAGTTAAAAAATTCCTAGCTTATCTACCAGATGGATTTATACGCGATGGAGAGAGAAACTTTTTTTTAGTTAGCTCAACCGCTCTTTCAAGTGGCTCCACCGACTTTGTTTTCATCTAATACCCACAACCCCCCGCGGCAGCTCAGACTAGTCTTCTCAGACTCGTCGCGCAACGTGTTGTGTGACGAACTTAAAGAATTGCTGCGAAAGAGACCGTAAAGCGTAGAAATTTCTTTGAAATTGGGAAAAAAGGTAAGCTATTCGTACTCCAGCAACACATCTTTTTGAGTATAATTCCACGAACTGATTTTGCCACAAGTCTTATTAATTATTTATCCTTGAAAAGGTGTCTTTTTCTTAATTACCTGTTTCATAGAATACTTCTATGTCCGTTGGAGAAAAATTAGGCCCCCCTGTAAAAAAACCACAGTCTCCAGTTGAGTACCCTGAGGGCGTCGTGTACGTGCAACCGCATCTAGTGTAAGAGTTTTGGCTGTTTCCAGCGTTGTTGGATATGTAGATGTCGTGACCACAACCAGCACCAAAAATGGGTCCATAGGAGGAACATCTGTACATGGCGTATTGCTGGTTTTGGTATTGTGTCAGCTTCACTGGATTGTATCCTTTGGCGTTGTAAAGAGAGAAAACAAAAGCTTTGCTGGCTGAAGAATAAGCACAGGAACCTAAAATAAAAAGAGTTAGGGACTGGTCACTATTTGTCGCCTGAGGGAGGGTTAGGGTTCACGTTATTGAGTGAGACGATCAATGCTTTACTGGAGGAAGAATAACCTGCGCAAGAACCAGCTGGAATAGAAGAACAATGTAGTCGTGCGTTGGAAGAAAACATAAACCCCTTAAGGGGAGGGGGGTTCATTTCCTATCATGGACTAGACGGGGAGTTTTTCCAGGCTAGATGTTTGCGAGAGGAAAGGAGATATTTTACGAATTTGGGCATAGAATTGGTACATGTTATGGATATGTCAAATTATTGGGTGACATCTAAAGCCCATTAATTGGCTCCTGGTGATATTTGTATTGAAACATTTTTTTATTCGTGCCCAGGCCCGAAATTTTAACTCAGTCTTTTTCAAAATGGCGAAATGTAACATTACCCAAAGGTATCTGTCACTTTCTTCAGATGTAGGCACATATTTAAAAAATTGAAAATGGTTTTGAGAACTGAAAAAAAATCCAACCATGTGAATAAGGCTTCGAAAATATTATATCCGATAAAAGACATGGTAAAGGCTTGGAGTTCATAGCAAGGGAGAATCGTTCAAAATTTCATGGAGCTCACCCCTCCCCTTTTCTCTTCCTTCAAACCTGTAGGAGAAGAATGATTAATCCGATAGAATCATTTTGTCTCTTTCTTCAGTAACAAATTTGATATACCTACCTCCACCCCAGGACACGTCAGTATATCCGCCAAAGATATAATTGTTCACTTTGATGATTGTCACTGTGGGTCCCCTCCCATCGCAGTTGCTGTGGAATGTCGATGCCGCCCAGCCGTCAGTCTGAGCGTGCCAACACCTCGCAAAGTCAGTACGGGATGCTTTGGGAAGAACTGGGTCTAAAAACGAAATCAGCTTTCCCAAGTATTTGTTGGGGTCCAGGCTTCCAAGAATATGAGATGCACCAAGGCCACCTGTGTTAATAATAATAATTTTATAATAACTTTTATTTCTATAGCGCTCTTATCCTGTGTTCAAGGCGCTTTACAACACTGTGCGGGGGACTTTACCAGACTGCCAGTGGCAGTTTACAAACAATAAAGGCGAATTTTAACAGATGCCCCCTCCCCCCAATTCCCAGTAAACAGGCCAGACCACATCACAGTAATCTCGTAATGTGGGTTCTTTAACATCCCCCGCCTAATCAAATTATCCAATTAATAGATGCAGGAGACGGGACCTACGGTTTATTCGTCCTTATCCGAGAAGACTAGAAAGGCCCCACACCAAAAGTGGGTCCGTAAGAGGAACATCTGTAAATGGCGTTTTTTAATGGCAGGACATGCAAAAACATGTAATTTCTTCTCTGATTTAGTTCATATGTACTGATACCCGGGAACAATTCGACTGACACTGTCGCCACAACAACCTGAATAGTAATTTGCTGCTGTATATGGTTCAGTGCATGCGCTCTTAAAATCGCTGAACGTTGACACGGATAAGAATTAAGGTATTTAGTCATCGTATATTAGCAACAGATTTTACAGTGTTTTTTCAACAATAATTTACCTATTTCGAAGAAAACTTCAATGTCAGATGGAGTAAAATGACGACTTCCTGTGAAAAATCCACATTGTTCACTCGTCGAATAGCCCGGGGGGCTGGAGTATGTGTAGCCGCATTCAGTATAAGATTGTTGATTGTTTCCTGCGTCATTTGATACGTAGATGTCATGTCCCCCACCAAAAGTGGGTCCGTAGGAGGAACATCTGTACATGGCGTATTGCTGGTATCGGTATTGTGTCAGCTTGACAGGATTGTATCCTTTGACGTTATTGAGAGAGAAGAGGAACGCTTTACTCGCGGAAGAATAACCTGCACAAGAACCAGCTGAAATAGAAGGACGATTTAGTCGTACGTCAAAAAGTTCGAAGAAAACGTGAATCCCCTGAAGGAGGGTGATTCATTTTTTATCATGGGCAAGACGGGTATTTTGTTTCAAGCTAGAGGTTTGCTAAATGGAAGGAGAGATTCTAGGAGTTTGGGTATAGAAACGGGTACGAATAAGAACTATGAAAGATTTGAGGGGTTACTCTAAAGAAAAGGAAGTACAACCTTTTGAAACTTTTGAATCTCAGTGTTGTTGCTCATTATTTAATGTTTTAAGATGTAATGTTGTTCTGCAGGTATATCAAGTGGCAAACATTTCAATTCATGATATATGTGTGAAAAAA
This sequence comes from Stylophora pistillata, assembly GCF_964205215.1. Taxonomy (NCBI): domain Eukaryota; kingdom Metazoa; phylum Cnidaria; class Anthozoa; order Scleractinia; family Pocilloporidae; genus Stylophora; species Stylophora pistillata. The sequence goes on from NC_142532.1 coordinate 20,736,686, forward strand.
CCAAAACACGAAAATGAAACGATAAAGGCTTAAAGCTCATAGCAGAGGAGCATCGTTCAAAAATTCATCGCGCACCCCCTCCACTCTCAAACCTCCAAGAGAACCAGGATTGATTTGATGGAATCATCTCATCCTTCTTAAAAAGTTTCATATACCTACCTCCCCCCCAGGACACGTCCGTATATCCACCAAAGATATAGCTGTTGACTTTGATGATTGTCACTGTGGTTCCCCTCCCATCGCAGTTACTGTGGAATGTCGATGCCGCCCAACCGTCAGTCTGAGCGTGCCAACACCTCGCAAAGTCAGTACGGGATGCTCTGGGAAGAACTGGGTCTAAAAACGAAATCAGCTTTCCCAAGTATTTGTTGGGGTCCAGGCTTCCAAGAATATGAGATGCACCAAGGCCACCTGTGTTAATAATAATAATGTTGTAATAACTTTTATTTCTATAACGCTCTTATCCTGTGTTCAAGGCGCTTTACAACACTGTGCGGGGGACTTTACCAGACTGCCAGTGGCAGTTTACAAACAATAAAGGCGAATTTTAACAGATGCCCCCTCCCCCCAATTCCCAGTAAACAGGCCAGACCACATCACAGTAATCTCGTAATGTGGGTTCTTTAACATCCCCCGCCTAATCAAATTATCCAATTAATAGATGCAGGAGACGGGACCTACGGTTTATTCGTCCTTATCCGAGAAGACTAGAAAGGCCCTACACCAAAAGTGGGTCCGTAAGAGGAACATCTGTAAATGGCGTTTTTTAATGGCAGGACATGCAAAAACATGTAATTTCTTCTCTGATTTAGTTGATATGCACTGATACCCGGGAACAATTCGATTGACACTGTCGCCACAACAACCTGAATAGTAATTTGCTGCTGTATATGGTTCAGTGCATGCGCTCTTAAAATCGCTGAACGTTGACACGGATAAGAATTAAGGTATTTAGTCATCGTATATTAGCAACAGATTTTACAGTGTTTTTTCAACAATAATTTACCTATTTCGAAGAAAACTTCAATGTCAGATGGAGTAAAATGACGACTTCCTGTGAAAAATCCACATTGATCACTCGTCGAATAGCCCGGGGGGCTGGAGTATGTGTAGCCGCATTCAGTATAAGATTGTTGATTGTTTCCTGCGTAATTTGATACGTAGATGTCATGTCCCCCACCAAAAGTGGGTCCGTAGGAGGAACATCTGTACATGGCGTATTGCTGGTATCGGTATTGTGTCAGCTTGACAGGATTGTATCCTTTGACGTTATTGAGAGAGAAGAGGAACGCTTTACTCGCGGAAGAATAACCTGCACAAGAACCAGCTGAAATAGAAGGACGATTTAGTCGTACGTCAAAAAGTTCGAAGAAAACGTGAATCCCCTGAAGGAGGGTGATTCATTTTTTATCATGGGCAAGACGGGTATTTTGTTTCAAGCTAGAGGTTTGCTAAATGGAAGGAGAGATTCTAGGAGTTTGGGTATAGAAACGGGTACGAATAAGAACTATGAAAGATTTGAGGGGTTACTCTAAAGAAAAGGAAGTACAACCTTTTGAAACTTTTGAATCTCAGTGTTGTTGCTCATTATTTAATGTTTTAAGATGTAATGTTGTTCTGCAGGTATATCAAGTGGCAAACATTTCAATTCATGATATATGTGTGAAAAAACCAAAACACGAAAATGAAACGATAAAGGCTTAAAGCTCATAGCAGAGGAGCATCGTTCAAAAATTCATCGCGCACCCCCTCCACTCTCAAACCTCCAAGAGAACCAGGATTGATTTGATGGAATCATCTCATCCTTCTTAAAAAGTTTCATATACCTACCTCCCCCCCAGGACACGTCCGTATATCCACCAAAGATATAGCTGTTGACTTTGATGATTGTCACTGTGGTTCCCCTCCCATCGCAGTTACTGTGGAATGTCGATGCCGCCCAACCGTCAGTCTGAGCGTGCCAACACCTCGCAAAGTCAGTACGGGATGCTCTGGGAAGAACTGGGTCTAAAAACGAAATCAGCTTTCCCAAGTATTTGTTGGGGTCCAGGCTTCCAAGAATATGAGATGCACCAAGGCCACCTGTGTTAATAATAATAATGTTGTAATAACTTTTATTTCTATAACGCTCTTATCCTGTGTTCAAGGCGCTTTACAACACTGTGCGGGGGACTTTACCAGACTGCCAGTGGCAGTTTACAAACAATAAAGGCGAATTTTAACAGATGCCCCCTCCCCCCAATTCCCAGTAAACAGGCCAGACCACATCACAGTAATCTCGTAATGTGGGTTCTTTAACATCCCCCGCCTAATCAAATTATCCAATTAATAGATGCAGGAGACGGGACCTACGGTTTATTCGTCCTTATCCGAGAAGACTAGAAAGGCCCTACACCAAAAGTGGGTCCGTAAGAGGAACATCTGTAAATGGCGTTTTTTAATGGCAGGACATGCAAAAACATGTAATTTCTTCTCTGATTTAGTTGATATGCACTGATACCCGGGAACAATTCGACTGACACTGTCGCTACAACAACCTGAATAGTAATTTGCTGCTGTATATGGTTCAGTGCATGCGCTCTTAAAATCGCTGAACGTTGACACGGATAAGAATTAAGGTATTTAGTCATCGTATATTAGCAACAGATTTTACAGTGTTTTTTCAACAATAATTTACCTATTTCGAAGAAAACTTCAATGTCAGATGGAGTAAAATGACGACTTCCTGTGAAAAATCCACATTGATCACTCGTCGAATAGCCCGGGGGGCTGGAGTATGTGTAGCCGCATTCAGTATAAGATTGTTGATTGTTTCCTGCGTAATTTGATACGTAGATGTCATGTCCCCCACCAAAAGTGGGTCCGTAGGAGGAACATCTGTACATGGCGTATTGCTGGTATCGGTATTGTGTCAGCTTGACAGGATTGTATCCTTTGACGTTATTGAGAGAGAAGAGGAACGCTTTACTCGCGGAAGAATAACCTGCACAAGAACCAGCTGAAATAGAAGGACGATTTAGTCGTACGTCAAAAAGTTCGAAGAAAACGTGAATCCCCTGAAGGAGGGTGATTCATTTTTTATCATGGGCAAGACGGGTATTTTGTTTCAAGCTAGAGGTTTGCTAAATGGAAGGAGAGATTCTAGGAGTTTGGGTATAGAAACGGGTACGAATAAGAACTATGAAAGATTTGAGGGGTTACTCTAAAGAAAAGGAAGTACAACCTTTTGAAACTTTTGAATCTCAGTGTTGTTGCTCATTATTTAATGTTTTAAGATGTAATGTTGTTCTGCAGGTATATCAAGTGGCAAACATTTCAATTCATGATATATGTGTGAAAAAACCAAAACACGAAAATGAAACGATAAAGGCTTAAAGCTCATAGCAGAGGAGCATCGTTCAAAAATTCATCGCGCACCCCCTCCACTCTCAAACCTCCAAGAGAACCAGGATTGATTTGATGGAATCATCTCATCCTTCTTAAAAAGTTTCATATACCTACCTCCCCCCCAGGACACGTCCGTATATCCACCAAAGATATAGCTGTTGACTTTGATGATTGTCACTGTGGTTCCCCTCCCATCGCAGTTACTGTGGAATGTCGATGCCGCCCAACCGTCAGTCTGAGCGTGCCAACACCTCGCAAAGTCAGTACGGGATGCTCTGGGAAGAACTGGGTCTAAAAACGAAATCAGCTTTCCCAAGTATTTGTTGGGGTCCAGGCTTCCAAGAATATGAGATGCACCAAGGCCACCTGTGTTAATAATAATAATGTTGTAATAACTTTTATTTCTATAACGCTCTTATCCTGTGTTCAAGGCGCTTTACAACACTGTGCGGGGGACTTTACCAGACTGCCAGTGGCAGTTTACAAACAATAAAGGCGAATTTTAACAGATGCCCCCTCCCCCCAATTCCCAGTAAACAGGCCAGACCACATCACAGTAATCTCGTAATGTGGGTTCTTTAACATCCCCCGCCTAATCAAATTATCCAATTAATAGATGCAGGAGACGGGACCTACGGTTTATTCGTCCTTATCCGAGAAGACTAGAAAGGCCCTACACCAAAAGTGGGTCCGTAAGAGGAACATCTGTAAATGGCGTTTTTTAATGGCAGGACATGCAAAAACATGTAATTTCTTCTCTGATTTAGTAGATATGCACTGATACCCGGGAACAATTCGACTGACACTGTCGCTACAACAACCTGAATAGTAATTTGCTGCTGTATATGGTTCAGTGCATGCGCTCTTAAAATCGCTGAACGTTGACACGGATAAGAATTAAGGTATTTAGTCATCGTATATTAGCAACAGATTTTACAGTGTTTTTTCAACAATAATTTACCTATTTCGAAGAAAACTTCAATGTCAGATGGAGTAAAATGACGACTTCCTGTGAAAAATCCACATTGATCACTCGTCGAATAGCCCGGGGGGCTGGAGTATGTGTAGCCGCATTCAGTATAAGATTGTTGATTGTTTCCTGCGTAATTTGATACGTAGATGTCATGTCCCCCACCAAAAGTGGGTCCGTAGGAGGAACATCTGTACATGGCGTATTGCTGGTATCGGTATTGTGTCAGCTTGACAGGATTGTATCCTTTGACGTTATTGAGAGAGAAGAGGAACGCTTTACTCGCGGAAGAATAACCTGCACAAGAACCAGCTGAAATAGAAGGACGATTTAGTCGTACGTCAAAAAGTTCGAAGAAAACGTGAATCCCCTGAAGGAGGGTGATTCATTTTTTATCATGGGCAAGACGGGTATTTTGTTTCAAGCTAGAGGTTTGCTAAATGGAAGGAGAGATTCTAGGAGTTTGGGTATAGAAACGGGTACGAATAAGAACTATGAAAGATTTGAGGGGTTACTCTAAAGAAAAGGAAGTACAACCTTTTGAAACTTTTGAATCTCAGTGTTGTTGCTCATTATTTAATGTTTTAAGATGTAATGTTGTTCTGCAGGTATATCAAGTGGCAAACATTTCAATTCATGATATATGTGTGAAAAAACCAAAACACGAAAATGAAACGATAAAGGCTTAAAGCTCATAGCAGAGGAGCATCGTTCAAAAATTCATCGCGCACCCCCTCCACTCTCAAACCTCCAAGAGAACCAGGATTGATTTGATGGAATCATCTCATCCTTCTTAAAAAGTTTCATATACCTACCTCCCCCCCAGGACACGTCCGTATATCCACCAAAGATATAGCTGTTGACTTTGATGATTGTCACTGTGGTTCCCCTCCCATCGCAGTTACTGTGGAATGTCGATGCCGCCCAACCGTCAGTCTGAGCGTGCCAACACCTCGCAAAGTCAGTACGGGATGCTCTGGGAAGAACTGGGTCTAAAAACGAAATCAGCTTTCCCAAGTATTTGTTGGGGTCCAGGCTTCCAAGAATATGAGATGCACCAAGGCCACCTGTGTTAATAATAATAATGTTGTAATAACTTTTATTTCTATAACGCTCTTATCCTGTGTTCAAGGCGCTTTACAACACTGTGCGGGGGACTTTACCAGACTGCCAGTGGCAGTTTACAAACAATAAAGGCGAATTTTAACAGATGCCCCCTCCCCCCAATTCCCAGTAAACAGGCCAGACCACATCACAGTAATCTCGTAATGTGGGTTCTTTAACATCCCCCGCCTAATCAAATTATCCAATTAATAGATGCAGGAGACGGGACCTACGGTTTATTCGTCCTTATCCGAGAAGACTAGAAAGGCCCTACACCAAAAGTGGGTCCGTAAGAGGAACATCTGTAAATGGCGTTTTTTAATGGCAGGACATGCAAAAACATGTAATTTCTTCTCTGATTTAGTTGATATGCACTGATACCCGGGAACAATTCGATTGACACTGTCGCCACAACAACCTGAATAGTAATTTGCTGCTGTATATGGTTCAGTGCATGCGCTCTTAAAATCGCTGAACGTTGACACGGATAAGAATTAAGGTATTTAGTCATCGTATATTAGCAACAGATTTTACAGTGTTTTTTCAACAATAATTTACCTATTTCGAAGAAAACTTCAATGTCAGATGGAGTAAAATGACGACTTCCTGTGAAAAATCCACATTGATCACTCGTCGAATAGCCCGGGGGGCTGGAGTATGTGTAGCCGCATTCAGTATAAGATTGTTGATTGTTTCCTGCGTAATTTGATACGTAGATGTCATGTCCCCCACCAAAAGTGGGTCCGTAGGAGGAACATCTGTACATGGCGTATTGCTGGTATCGGTATTGTGTCAGCTTGACAGGATTGTATCCTTTGACGTTATTGAGAGAGAAGAGGAACGCTTTACTCGCGGAAGAATAACCTGCACAAGAACCAGCTGAAATAGAAGGACGATTTAGTCGTACGTCAAAAAGTTCGAAGAAAACGTGAATCCCCTGAAGGAGGGTGATTCATTTTTTATCATGGGCAAGACGGGTATTTTGTTTCAAGCTAGAGGTTTGCTAAATGGAAGGAGAGATTCTAGGAGTTTGGGTATAGAAACGGGTACGAATAAGAACTATGAAAGATTTGAGGGGTTACTCTAAAGAAAAGGAAGTACAACCTTTTGAAACTTTTGAATCTCAGTGTTGTTGCTCATTATTTAATGTTTTAAGATGTAATGTTGTTCTGCAGGTATATCAAGTGGCAAACATTTCAATTCATGATATATGTGTGAAAAAACCAAAACACGAAAATGAAACGATAAAGGCTTAAAGCTCATAGCAGAGGAGCATCGTTCAAAAATTCATCGCGCACCCCCTCCACTCTCAAACCTCCAAGAGAACCAGGATTGATTTGATGGAATCATCTCATCCTTCTTAAAAAGTTTCATATACCTACCTCCCCCCCAGGACACGTCCGTATATCCACCAAAGATATAGCTGTTGACTTTGATGATTGTCACTGTGGTTCCCCTCCCATCGCAGTTACTGTGGAATGTCGATGCCGCCCAACCGTCAGTCTGAGCGTGCCAACACCTCGCAAAGTCAGTACGGGATGCTCTGGGAAGAACTGGGTCTAAAAACGAAATCAGCTTTCCCAAGTATTTGTTGGGGTCCAGGCTTCCAAGAATATGAGATGCACCAAGGCCACCTGTGTTAATAATAATAATGTTGTAATAACTTTTATTTCTATAACGCTCTTATCCTGTGTTCAAGGCGCTTTACAACACTGTGCGGGGGACTTTACCAGACTGCCAGTGGCAGTTTACAAACAATAAAGGCGAATTTTAACAGATGCCCCCTCCCCCCAATTCCCAGTAAACAGGCCAGACCACATCACAGTAATCTCGTAATGTGGGTTCTTTAACATCCCCCGCCTAATCAAATTATCCAATTAATAGATGCAGGAGACGGGACCTACGGTTTATTCGTCCTTATCCGAGAAGACTAGAAAGGCCCTACACCAAAAGTGGGTCCGTAAGAGGAACATCTGTAAATGGCGTTTTTTAATGGCAGGACATGCAAAAACATGTAATTTCTTCTCTGATTTAGTTGATATGCACTGATACCCGGGAACAATTCGATTGACACTGTCGCCACAACAACCTGAATAGTAATTTGCTGCTGTATATGGTTCAGTGCATGCGCTCTTAAAATCGCTGAACGTTGACACGGATAAGAATTAAGGTATTTAGTCATCGTATATTAGCAACAGATTTTACAGTGTTTTTTCAACAATAATTTACCTATTTCGAAGAAAACTTCAATGTCAGATGGAGTAAAATGACGACTTCCTGTGAAAAATCCACATTGATCACTCGTCGAATAGCCCGGGGGGCTGGAGTATGTGTAGCCGCATTCAGTATAAGATTGTTGATTGTTTCCTGCGTAATTTGATACGTAGATGTCATGTCCCCCACCAAAAGTGGGTCCGTAGGAGGAACATCTGTACATGGCGTATTGCTGGTATCGGTATTGTGTCAGCTTGACAGGATTGTATCCTTTGACGTTATTGAGAGAGAAGAGGAACGCTTTACTCGCGGAAGAATAACCTGCACAAGAACCAGCTGAAATAGAAGGACGATTTAGTCGTACGTCAAAAAGTTCGAAGAAAACGTGAATCCCCTGAAGGAGGGTGATTCATTTTTTATCATGGGCAAGACGGGTATTTTGTTTCAAGCTAGAGGTTTGCTAAATGGAAGGAGAGATTCTAGGAGTTTGGGTATAGAAACGGGTACGAATAAGAACTATGAAAGATTTGAGGGGTTACTCTAAAGAAAAGGAAGTACAACCTTTTGAAACTTTTGAATCTCAGTGTTGTTGCTCATTATTTAATGTTTTAAGATGTAATGTTGTTCTGCAGGTATATCAAGTGGCAAACATTTCAATTCATGATATATGTGTGAAAAAACCAAAACACGAAAATGAAACGATAAAGGCTTAAAGCTCATAGCAGAGGAGCATCGTTCAAAAATTCATCGCGCACCCCCTCCACTCTCAAACCTCCAAGAGAACCAGGATTGATTTGATGGAATCATCTCATCCTTCTTAAAAAGTTTCATATACCTACCTCCCCCCCAGGACACGTCCGTATATCCACCAAAGATATAGCTGTTGACTTTGATGATTGTCACTGTGGGTCCCCTCCCATCGCAGTTACTGTGGAATGTCGATGCCGCCCAACCGTCAGTCTGAGCGTGCCAACACCTCGCAAAGTCAGTACGGGATGCTCTGGGAAGAACTGGGTCTAAAAACGAAATCAGCTTTCCCAAGTATTTGTTGGGGTCCAGGCTTCCAAGAATATGAGATGCACCAAGGCCACCTGTGTTAATAATAATAATGTTGTAATAACTTTTATTTCTATAACGCTCTTATCCTGTGTTCAAGGCGCTTTACAACACTGTGCGGGGGACTTTACCAGACTGCCAGTGGCAGTTTACAAACAATAAAGGCGAATTTTAACAGATGCCCCCTCCCCCCAATTCCCAGTAAACAGGCCAGACCACATCACAGTAATCTCGTAATGTGGGTTCTTTAACATCCCCCGCCTAATCAAATTATCCAATTAATAGATGCAGGAGACGGGACCTACGGTTTATTCGTCCTTATCCGAGAAGACTAGAAAGGCCCTACACCAAAAGTGGGTCCGTAAGAGGAACATCTGTAAATGGCGTTTTTTAATGGCAGGACATGCAAAAACATGTAATTTCTTCTCTGATTTAGTTGATATGCACTGATACCCGGGAACAATTCGACTGACACTGTCGCTACAACAACCTGAATAGTAATTTGCTGCTGTATATGGTTCAGTGCATGCGCTCTTAAAATCGCTGAACGTTGACACGGATAAGAATTAAGGTATTTAGTCATCGTATATTAGCAACAGATTTTACAGTGTTTTTTCAACAATAATTTACCTATTTCGAAGAAAACTTCAATGTCAGATGGAGTAAAATGACGACTTCCTGTGAAAAATCCACATTGATCACTCGTCGAATAGCCCGGGGGGCTGGAGTATGTGTAGCCGCATTCAGTATAAGATTGTTGATTGTTTCCTGCGTAATTTGATACGTAGATGTCATGTCCCCCACCAAAAGTGGGTCCGTAGGAGGAACATCTGTACATGGCGTATTGCTGGTATCGGTATTGTGTCAGCTTGACAGGATTGTATCCTTTGACGTTATTGAGAGAGAAGAGGAACGCTTTACTCGCGGAAGAATAACCTGCACAAGAACCAGCTGAAATAGAAGGACGATTTAGTCGTACGTCAAAAAGTTCGAAGAAAACGTGAATCCCCTGAAGGAGGGTGATTCATTTTTTATCATGGGCAAGACGGGTATTTTGTTTCAAGCTAGAGGTTTGCTAAATGGAAGGAGAGATTCTAGGAGTTTGGGTATAGAAACGGGTACGAATAAGAACTATGAAAGATTTGAGGGGTTACTCTAAAGAAAAGGAAGTACAACCTTTTGAAACTTTTGAATCTCAGTGTTGTTGCTCATTATTTAATGTTTTAAGATGTAATGTTGTTCTGCAGGTATATCAAGTGGCAAACATTTCAATTCATGATATATGTGTGAAAAAACCAAAACACGAAAATGAAACGATAAAGGCTTAAAGCTCATAGCAGAGGAGCATCGTTCAAAAATTCATCGCGCACCCCCTCCACTCTCAAACCTCCAAGAGAACCAGGATTGATTTGATGGAATCATCTCATCCTTCTTAAAAAGTTTCATATACCTACCTCCCCCCCAGGACACGTCCGTATATCCACCAAAGATATAGCTGTTGACTTTGATGATTGTCACTGTGGTTCCCCTCCCATCGCAGTTACTGTGGAATGTCGATGCCGCCCAACCGTCAGTCTGAGCGTGCCAACACCTCGCAAAGTCAGTACGGGATGCTCTGGGAAGAACTGGGTCTAAAAACGAAATCAGCTTTCCCAAGTATTTGTTGGGGTCTAGGCTTCCAAGAATATGAGATGCACCAAGGCCACCTGTGTTAATAATAATAATGTTGTAATAACTTTTATTTCTATAACGCTCTTATCCTGTGTTCAAGGCGCTTTACAACACTGTGCGGGGGACTTTACCAGACTGCCAGTGGCAGTTTACAAACAATAAAGGCGAATTTTAACAGATGCCCCCTCCCCCCAATTCCCAGTAAACAGGCCAGACCACATCACAGTAATCTCATAATGTGGGTTCTTTAACATCCCCCGCCTAATCAAATTATCCAATTAATAGATGCAGGAGACGGGACCTACGGTTTATTCGTCCTTATCCGAGAAGACTAGAAAGGCCCCACACCAAAAGTGGGTCTGTAAGAGGAACATCTGTACATGGCGTTTTTTAATGGCAGGACATGCAAAAACATGTAATTTCTTCTCTGATTTAGTTGATATGCACTGATACCCGGGAACAATTCGATTGACACTGTCGCCACAACAACCTGAATAGTAATTTGCTGCTGTATATGGTTCAGTGCATGCACTCTTAAAATCGCTGAACGTTGCCACGGATAAGAATTAAGGTATTTAGTCATCGTATATTAGCAACAGATTTTACAGTGTTTTTTCAACAATAATTTACCTATTTCGAAGAAAACTTCAATGTCAGATGGAGTAAAATGACGACTTCCTGTGAAAAAACCACATTGTTCACTCGTCGAATAGCCCGGGGGGCTGGAGTATGTGTAGCCGCATTCAGTATAAGATTGTTGATTGTTTCCTGCGTCATTTGATACGTAGATGTCATGTCCTCCACCAAAGGTGGGTCCGTAGGAGGAACATCTGTACATGGCGTAGTGCTGGTGTCTGTATTGTGTCAGTTTCACTGGATTGTATCCTTTGGCGTTGTTGAATGAGAATAAAAAGGCTTTGGTGGCGTACGACCAAACGCAGGAACCTGAAATGATGATTAAAATGGAAATAAAGTGAAAGACAATGACAAACTAAAAGAGTTGCTTCCAAGGGTGGTGTGTTTTGTGCAGTGCACGAGTGAGGTTGTCAATATTTTTCTAACATTAATGAAGTTCAGTTGGAGCCTTCGTGGTGCTTAGTAAAATCCCTCATTGTATATTGTGAGCTACATGTCCACATTGCACCTGTTTCATCCATTTGGTCCTCGAACGAATAAAAACCAACATAAGGCCTAGAAATTACTGTCGACAAGTTAAAACACATGGTATGTGCCTTTAAAGCTGACTGGAAAACTTTTAAAGCATTTCGACTACAAATACCGTTAGCCTTACAAACAAAACAAACTAGGGACTCCTTGAGCATAACGCTGCTCGATGATCGATCGAGAATTAAAGCTCTTGGTAGCGCTTTTAACCAATGAGAGAAAAATCTTAAACCAATCGTGACTTGGTATATCGCGTTTTTGTCGCGCCTCGGGCATCTTTTTTTCTTATCCTTTGTTTTGATTGGCACGTTTTTTAAACGGACAGTTGAATAAAAATTAACTGGGTTTTGGTTTTGCGACAGTCAGTAAATGCAGTGAAGAAAGAGAATATTTGATTTGGAGAGAATATATTTGGATCCTAAATTTAACAAAAGCTACAGTACAATGAAGTAACGATATATATGTTCATTATAAAACTTGCTTATACTGCTTGGTCACCAGGACACGTCAATCTCCAGATGGAAGAATGTCAAGAAACAGGCTAAGGAGAAATTTTGTCTGCTATCGTAGTCGGTTATTCTGTGGTTATTCCTGAGCCAGCAAGGCTTTTGTTTTCTCTCTTTACAACGCCAAAGGATACAATCCTGTGAAGCTGACACAAAACCAAAACCAGCAAAGCGCAATGTACAGATACGTAGATGTCATGTCCCCCACCAAAAGTGGGTCCGAAGGAGAAACATCTGCACATGGCGTATGGCTGGTGTCTGTATTGTGTCAGCTTGACAGGATTGTATCCTTTGAAGTTGTTCAAAGAGAAAACAAAAGCTTTGCTGGCTGAAGAATAACCACAGGAACCTAAAATGAAATGAGATAAGGACCGGCCATTATTTGTCACCTGGGGGGGAGGGAAGAAGGGGGGTTCTAAGGAATTTCATGGTCTTTAAGAGAAGGGATCAAAGAAAACTAAAATGTCAGATTTAATGCATAGTCGGAAAAAAATCCAAGTCCCAGATGGGATTTGAACCCACGCCCCTCCATTCGTTTCAACTCATGTACATGCTCAAGGGTTGTATCCTTTGACGTTATAGAGAGAGAAGGTGAAAGCTTTACTGGCAGAAGAATAACCTGCGCAAGAACCAGCTGAAATAGAAGAACAATGTAGTCGTTCGTTGGAAGTTGGAAGAAAACATAAACCCCCTTGAGGGGAGGGGGGTTCATTTCCTATTTTAGATCATAGTATAAGTAATGTTCGCAGCTTTAAATACCTCGGTATGCATATATCCTCGGATTTCACATGGACTGATCATTTTGAACACTGGGAAAATTAATCAGAGGCTTGGGCTTCTCAAGCGTATAAAGCATTTATTGCCTTTCAAGGCGCGTTTACTTTTCTATAAAGGTCTTGTTATGCCCCTTTTTGAATATGTTGATCTAGTATGGGGCGATAAACATAATATTACCCTTATGTCTAGTTTGCAAGTTTTGCAAAGTAAGGCCGCTAAAGTTATTTTAAATAGACCATTGTACTCATCCTCCACTGAGGCATTAGCCGTTCTCAAGCGGCTGCCTCTAGAGAAAAATCGATTTCAAAGAGGGTGTGTTCAAGTATTCAAATGCATCAATGGCCTAATTAATCACAATATGGACTTGATTAGACAAGACGTACTTCATAGGCATAATACACGTAACAAAGGCAATTTTAGGTTACCACTTGTCAAAAGAAATTGGGGAAAGCAAAGATCACAATATCATGCCGTTTCCGATTTTAACTCCCTCAGTGAACGATTTTAAGGGAGGATCACATATTTTCAAGAGAACAGAGGGGGGATCGGAGAAAACTACAATGTCAGATGGAGTGAAATAATGTGCTCCTGTGAAAATCCGTAGTATCCAGTCGAATAGCCCGGGGGGGTTGGAGTACGTGTGACGGCAATTTGGTTACAGTCAAGCTAAGTGAAGCATACCCCTCAACCCTCAAGATTACATTAATGAATTGATCATTTGGATATTGAACTCGCCAGTCGTTTCAAGAATGTAATAATAAATTGATTATTTGAATATTAAACCCGCTAGCCGTTTCACAAATGCAATAATGGATTGATTATTTGAATATTGAAGCCGATAGCCGTATCCGTTTTGAAAAAGCGCGGATCATTGTTCAGTCAGAAGTCCATTTCTGATTATACCAATAAGATTGTTCTATTTGACGAGGAATCCTGAAAATAAACAAACTGCACTGTAAAAACACTGCGAAAACAGTCGATCGCAAATATTTACGAAATAAAAAAGTCTTGCGATGGCTTCGCCTGTAAACTATTTTCTTCAACCATGAATGCACACAAGAATTTCTACAAGTTCGTCAAGATGTAAATAGGGGAAAAAAGCTGTCGATAACATTCCATTTGCAACATTTAATTTACAACAAGTTCTACACAACAGTCGAACTCACCTTTGCCGCCATGTCTGACGCCATGAAATGGTCCCATTTCATCATCACGTGTTCGCATAATCCAATCAGAAATGGAGCTCTGATTTGAACAATGATTCGCGCCTTTTCAAAACGGACACGGCTATCGGGTTCAATATTCAAATAATCAATCCATTATTGCATTCGAGAAACGGCTAGCGGGTTCAATAATCAAATAATCAACTCATTATTTCATTCTTGAAACGACTGGCGGGTTCAATATCCAAATAATCAATTCATTAATGTAATCTTGAGGGGTACGCTTCACTTAGTTTGACTGTAAGAGTATTGATTGCTGTCAGCGTCATCGCATATTCGTATGTCATGTTTAGTACCAAAGGAGGGTCCCTGTAAGGAACATCTGCACATGGCGTGTTGCTGGTTTTGTCAGCTTCACAGGATTGTATCCTTTGCCGTTGTTAAGTGAGAATAAATGACATTTATTACCAAAGGGAATAAATTAATTTATGCAGCCTGCGCCGCGTTTGACATTATCCCGGATGGCTTACATCCGGGACTTACAATGGCAGATACTTGAATATCCGAACATGTGATTTCGGGCCTCTTTTAGTTAAGCTTCGGTGCAGGGCAAACATTTTCCCACCCTATTAACCCGCCCATTGTTTTCGAGCATTCTCATAGGTGTATCGAGTTCTCATTCGATGGGTGTTTGCCCTCACCTTTGCTGGGATTAGGTTTCTATTTCCGGTTTTACTGTAACTTGATTTGGTATTAAAAATAAACGGCCACTCAACTGAGTGGCCAAATTACGGCAAAGAAATGTTGTCCGTTTAATTCTCCCATCAAACCGAGCTCACCCCTAGCTATGCACAGTGTACAACACTTGGTTATGGGCAAGCGAGCAAGAGGCATAAATATATGATATTAGACGTTTTGTTGTGTAATATCGCTGAGTAATTTTACGAGTTGTGCCGTATTTTGACGAGCCCTACGGGCTACAGGCTCGAAATACAAATAACGAGTGTTTCTATTTTCTTCAATAAATCAAGAAATTTCCGGGTCTAATAGCTGTTTTTCTTCGTTCGATTCATGTAATAAACTTGGATCTATATTTGCCAGCCATTCTGACTCTTCGTCGTCGGAAATATGATTCAAATTGTCCGCCATTTTGTTTTCGTAACTACAATCCAATTCTTCGCTTGCGCGAATCGAGAGAACCTGTTAAACCGGTACTCTAGAGTACAAATACCGCGTGATATATGTACTCGTTTATGGCGTTATTTGTACTCTTCGAAGTGTAGTTGGATAATAAAAAGGCTTTGGTGGTGCATGACCAAACACAGGAATCTGAAAGGATGATTTAAATGGAAATGCAAAGATATACCCAAAAGTTAGACAAGGGTAAGATCAGGGACCATCCCCGAAATGCTGTTTTTTTGTCTTCCCTTTTAACATTTAAGATCGATTTATGGATGATTTTATAATTTGAAAATCAGACGATGAGAATATTTTTAAGACGAAACAAAATGAACTGGTTTTTGAGATTCGACTTGCATCACTATTCCTTAGATTTCTTCCAAAGTTATTTTCTTGCCTTTCTAAATCCTTAAAGCGCTGCACCGAAAAAAACTTTATGGCCAAGATGCACTTACTGCTCCATGATACGTCAGTGTATCCACCAAAGATGGAGTTATTAGCTTTGATGATTGTCACTGTGGGTCCCCTCCCATCGCAGTTCCTGTGGAATGTCGATGCGGCCCAGCCATCTGTCTTCGCTTGCCAACACCTCACAAACCTGCTCCGCTTTGAACTGAGGACTGGCTCTAGATAAGAAAGCAGCTTTTCTGAGTAGTTTTTGTAGTCGAGACTGGAAAGAATAACGGAACCATTCAGGCCACCTGTATAAATAAACAAAAAAAAGAGAGAAAAAGTAAGCTTTACCTTACTTTAAAGTTTTCGCGTCATCTTGTATTCGCCATCTTGGTGATCGAAAAGCCTGGTTTTCACCAGCGACGTAAGCACAAACGCAAGTATAACACCTGTAATCACACCTTGAAAACAGCCTCGACGCAAGCATAAACACAAGCGAAAGCACCAGCGCATGGATCGAAAATGTTTTCTATTGTCTTGTGCTTATGTTGTGCTTGCGCACGCTTATTCCAAGTGAAAAAAAAAATATAATAATAATAATAATAATAATAACTTAATATTTATATTGCGCAAATTAACATGTGAATATGATCAAATGCGCATCACAACACTTTTCGGGGGACTTTGGCCGGACTGCATCAGCAGTTTACAAACAATTGAAGGAAACTTATTTGAAGATGCCCCCTCTCCCCAAAATCCCAGTAAACAGGCCAGACCACATCACAGTAATCTCGTGAGTGGGTTTTTTAACGTCCCCTGCCTAACCAAATTAGCTAATTAGTAGATGCAGGAGACGGGACCTACGGTTTATTCGTCCTTATCCGAGAAGACTAGAATGTCTATCCATTTCTTGATATTATAGAAAGGTAGTGCATTCTCCTCAGTTATTTTAAGACCTTGAGTGTTGGTCCGGCCGGGGCTCGAACCATCGACCTCGACCTCCCGCACAACAGTTCAGCGCTCTAACCAATTGAGCTAACCGGGTGAAAATGCGTGGGGAAAATGCCGTGGGGAAAATGCCGCACAAGCACAAGGAAATCTACCACAATTTCCTATGTCTGGATAACTATAGCACTCGCTCAAGTTTTCCCCACGTCTGAGCCTTTGAACAAAATGGGGCGGCGGAAGTCGTCGCTGTAGTCTTTGATATAAATTTTTCCATGTTTGTTCGCAACTATCGAGTCTTGTATAACAAGGAGTGTAAAGATTTCAAAGAAAAAAACAAAAAAGCATAATCTTTGGACTCAAGTTGGTAAGGAAGAATCATCTAGCTTCTCCTTTCTTTAAAAAGATCCCTTAACCTAAAGCGTTTCATTCTCCTCCTCCTCTGTAACCGCTTTCGTTTTCTTCGTCGCAATAGTAGAAGAAACAAAAAACTTGACGCTTTAAAGTGTCTGCCGCCATATTGGCCGAGTCGAGATCAACGGAGCCTTGTAACTAGTGAGCTTATCGTCAAGTGTTAGTCTTGCTTGGCCAGTGTAAATGACACCTTGAAATTCACAGCAGATTTGCTATTTTCATCGACAGCGAGCAAAACGTCCTTTATAGAGAAGACCATACTCCAAAAATATTTTCACGAAGTTCAAGAACGAGGAAAGATATTGCAAGAAGAATTTCAAGAAGTCTCAAATAAGCTGACAACCGACCCAGAGGGCATACTTGCTTCTCCAAAAACTTACCTCAAGAGCTAGAGCTAGCTGGAGATATGTTTGACACAATCAAAAATGAGAATAGTTTTACAAGGCTGAGTTAACCGGAAAATTGTTTAAGCGTCTTCATCTCTGCCCTCTCCTTTGGTTGCGAGGAAAAAGCCTTTTTAATACAAGATAATTTGGATATATCAACAAAGTTGAAATGGTATATTGGCCACCGTAATGATTACAAAAGCTGACGTTTCGAGCGTTAGCCCTTCGTCGGAGCGAATGATTCGCTCCGACGAAGGGCTAACGCTCGAAACGTCAACTTTTGTAATCATTACGGTGGCCAATATACCATTTCAACTTTGTTGATATATCCAAATTATTTCGTTACTCCCACCGACGCAGCCCCAAACAGTTTCTTTCGAAACTATCAGCCTTTTTTTAATACAAGCATTGCTCGTAACATGCAGGCAATGGTAATCAGTTTAAACGACAAAAAAACTAAAGAGCCAAGCTCGAACGAGTACTCTGCCGATAACTTGGACGGGGAGACTATCCAAGAGTTAGGGGAAATCCGAGAGTCAGTGGAAGATGATGTCCAAAAGACTGCAGATGGAGGCGTCCAAGGGGCTGCCAAAGAAGAAGCATTGGGGGAAGAGGCAGTCATTAAACTAAACACTTGTTCTTGTTATTACATAAGAAAAGTTTGATTGTTTCATAACGTTATATCGTGTCTGAACAAGAAACAAAGCTAAAAAAATCGATCCTTCCGCTTTTCTAATTTTTTTCTCTATTTTTTTCACGGTCCTCCCCCCCCCCTTAGTGCCTGTCAATCAGGGCTGATTCCTCCATCTAATCTGTTGAAAATCATGTGATTCCCACCAATATCCCCCACCACCCCTCACCCCTCCCCCCCCCTCCCCCAGGCGAGAAATAATGACCGAAATAGAGTTAAGGACACTGCTTGGTTCGCTCGTGTCTAAATATTAGTTTTGAACTCACGAAAATAGCAGCTTGTTCCGTTTCCTTGGTACCAGGGATTGCACGTACATCGATAAGAACCCACGGTATTGTTGCAGTGGGCGTTGGCGTCACAGTCATGTGACTCCTTGGTACATTCGTCGACATCTGAAAGAACGGATGAGAATATAATGGCCAGAACTAAAATTACTGTTATTGGTGAAAACATCTCGCTGTACACTGAATTGAACCTGACATGATGTGGGGGACTATTCTAATCGGTCATTAAAGCAATTTTAAATCGAATCTTCAGATTAAGCCTGGAATTGCTATGGTTTTGCTTTGTTTTGAAATGGATTTCTTCAGGCAATAGTGAAAGTCATTGTTCAAACTTACCTATACATTTTTTTCCATTTCCATTAAAACCTGCTTTACACGAACAACTGTGAGAACCGATGGTGTTCACGCACTCGGCGTTGACGTCACAGACGGGAATTGTTGAATTGCATTCGTCCACGTCTGAAAAACGAGAAAGATTGCGGTCAGTTTAAAAGAAAAAGAGGGTATCCTCTAAATCATGAGTCTTTTGATAGATTTGTCGCAGCAATTGCTTGCTTCATGACTTCCAGCGGAAGCCAAAAGTTAATTTTCAGTTTACGATCCCTTCAGGAAGTCAGATTTCCCCTTCGCCATTTATTTTGTCACCCTAAGGTTACAATTATTCAGTGTTATCTAAATGTGTAAAAAAAATAAAAGAAAAAAATTCGAATTCTATTTGAACTATTCTCAAATCGATCAATTTACGGGAATGGTTAAGAAAGATGATCTTGTTATGTTTTTCCTTTTTGGCTTCGTTGTTCCATTTCCCCAAACGAATATGCTTAATTCTTTGTTTTTGGGGGTTCGAGTCTACCCATAACATCTCTGTCAACTTATTCATTGATGGTGGTTGAAGAGTTCTCGTCGAAGTTATAGCTTTATTTTCGAACAACGATGTAGAAGAGATTCTACAATAGAAAATACAAGTAATAATTATTAGAACAACAAGTATTGCTGTAAATAACAGTAACGTACTTACAAATCAAGTTATGGTAGGCTTATTCTCCCACTAGTAAAGCAGATAAAATAATCAACATTAACTTTAGGAAGCATGGCTGTTCGATCACAGCTTTTCCCTCGTCCCCGGTACTCGGTCAGTGGTATACCGGTCAGCGGTCTACGTAGGGTGGCTAACTCCTCAGTGGTGAACCGTCTTTTACCTGGACAAAGAAATGATTTGTTAAAAAATGAATTTACCTTCGGTTTTCATGTCACAAGGGGCCAGAACTGTTTTATCCGGCACAATCGAGTAAAACCAGTATTTGCCGCTGACCGCTTGTCCTCCTTCGCTCATTTTGATTTCCTGGCAAGTCTCTGCAGGCAGCTCAGGAATAGAACCGAGAGGGACTGGAAGGAAAAAGAATTCATTAATATGGTACATCAAGCAAGTAAAACTTTATGTCTGTCGTAGGTGTGAAGACACTGATTGGAGGATGACTTGACTTGGGGTAAGAAGATAATTAAGATGTGACATAATTCCTTAATTTTGCGTTGAATAATTGTGCTCTGAAAATGTCCTTAAGGGGAAAGAGAATAAAATTGACAAACTTCTTTTGTAATCTCGCTTAAAGTAAAATCTCTGAGGGTTCGGAACATAATCCTCTGGTCTGGCCTCTTTGGTGCGGTCGCTCAGCTCACAAATGTCTTGCGTAAAGACGTAGTTAAAACTTTGACATCTAACGTCAGCATAGCATTCTCGCAGACACACATCTGACAAAGCAGCTCCCGTGATCCTCTTGAAGACGTGACGCTGTAGCATCATACCAAATTTGGAAACTTCCGGCTGCCCCGTAGCCTTCCATTGCTGAGCAGCTGTACAGTACAGCAGCAGGCTCATGATCAACAGCCCTGCTACGTACAAAACCCTTTTGGCCATTTCTTCTCGACGGAAGTTTTAAAAACGAAAAAGGTTCCCTGAAAATAAAACGTCCAAATATCATGTAAGCTAAATGTTGCCCTGAACTTCTTTTTATCTGTTGTCTGTTTTTTTTTTTTTTTTTTTGGTAAGTTCACAATTAACATGCTTGTTTAAATGATTGGAAATTTCGCTTTATTTTCATTAATGTTTTGTAAAGAATTGCAGGCAGAGAAAAGTCAAGAATATTTGCAAAATTAATATTGTCCCTCAGATTCAAGGAAAATGTTTGTTTTATGTCAAAACGTATTTTGTCATGCGTTTTTTTCCATAACCTGACTTGCGTTCTGGTCAGGAAATGCAATATCAAATGAATATACGAGGTTGCCTATTTACCGAGTTAATTTTTCGGGTTGAGTTTTCAAGTTAGATTTTCGAGTTGGATTTTCGAATAATATGCTAATTGCATGGAAATAGGTATATTTAATTGTCAAGTAAAGTTCTTGTTTATCACGCAATTATCAGGCCGTAGTCGTGTTTCGTGTTTAAAATCGCACTGAACAAGGCACTAAAATTGAAAAAACTCCGAAAAAATTTGTTAAATTTTTACGAGCCACAAAATTATTTGTGGTCCGGGCATAATTTTACTGAGTCACATCCATTCGCTTTGTCTTGTTTAAGAATTGTTTATCTTTAATTAATTATTCAGAAC
This sequence comes from Stylophora pistillata, assembly GCF_964205215.1. Taxonomy (NCBI): domain Eukaryota; kingdom Metazoa; phylum Cnidaria; class Anthozoa; order Scleractinia; family Pocilloporidae; genus Stylophora; species Stylophora pistillata. The sequence goes on from NC_142532.1 coordinate 20,757,596, forward strand.
TCGCTATCCTTGTCAGTCTTCTATCTGATATTGAAAATCTTCTTCTGGCAAAAATTCATTTTATTTCTAATACTTACTCAATTATAGCCCATTAGTTTTTCAAACTCAGTGCAAGTTGCAAAGTGAGGACATAAAAATATTGTTTTTCGAACACATCGATTAATAATTTTCAAATGATCCTCACGTGCAAGTTTTGATGATCACATTTACAAAAGTGATTGAAAGGAAATGGTTGAAATACTGAGTGAAAAAACTTAATACAAACTGCCAGAAATGAGGAGATTTCCTGCAAACCTCAACTTAGAGAATTTGATATAGCGCATGAAAAAATTTGCAGCTCTTCGAGTGGAACAGTACAACATTTTGTCGAAATGATACTTGTAGAAAGTTATAAAAATTCTTTATTACCTCATGCGTTCCGGGTGAAGTGAGATAAATTCATTTTTCAGTTGATGCGAAAAACAGACAAACATTTTCTTTAAAAAGTATGAATGATTGAAGTAGAGTTTTCTAAATCATACAAAATAACTGGAAAAGTCTTTGTAACGGGTTCGCTGGCTTTGGAAGTCTTGCCAAGAAAGGGATTTAATACTGATGACAGTATCTAACAAATTCTTTTTAAAAAATTGATTAAGAGGAAATCCTTGGTATAGATTTTTAAATTTGTCTGCGTCTTTGAGCCTGGCTATTTCTTTTACGCTAATGATAACAGATCTTTCTTACTCAAAGACCAAGCTCAGAATTCATCTCTCCTGTAAGCGAGCACGACAGAATTTCTCCTTACAATATCAATACAATATCAAACAGACAAGTAATGAGAATAAAGAGCAATATCAATGAAGATAATTACTTGTCAGCGATCCAATACAAACTAACCCTAACCTTAACATCATAACAACTGTATGGTAAAGAGTGAGAGGAATTACTAATAAGCAGGCAAGTTGCGCAGGACGATTGTGAAATACGCACCTATCATTATCCAACTGCACTAAGTAGAGTACAAATAACGCGCGAATCAAGTACAAGTATCCTACGATACGGCACAACTCGTAAAAATACTCAGCGATATTGCGCACCAAACGTCTAGTAAGATATAAAGACACGTAATACCTCACTCACAAGTTATAGCTCTGAAGTTCAGTTGTAAGAGCGTTCGACTACGGCTGCAAAAACACTGACGCATTTTTGTTCGAAAACTTGTACTGTTTGATGAGTTTTTTACTACTATCCGCATTAAAACGCACGGGAGCATTCGCAAAAAAAGCGTTTTTATGTAGGTCCGTTTTAATTGAAGCTAGTCTCGACGATGACAACTGAAGATTTTGAAAACAGTGACGAAAAATGCGTCAAACACTGTCGCCTCCACTAGCCTTTCAGAGCGCTTGTCGAGTGTAAACTTGGCAAAAGACAGGAGCTAATCAGTCTCTGAAAAATTTGTTTACGATGCTGCATCGTCGAGCAACGGGAAACAATCAGCTTCTTATGGAACGCCATAACTGTCTTATGATACTTTTTGTCATGATATTCGGTGCTTACATCCTTATATTGGGTGCTTACATCCTTATATTCGGTGGTTAAATCATTATGTTCGGTATTTACTTCATTATATTCGGCGCGTACTTCGTTATATTCGGTACTTACTTCATTATATTCGGTGTTTACTTTCTTATATTCGGTGCTCAAATCATTATATTCGGTGTTTACTTCATTATATTCGGTGCGTACTCCGTTATATTCGGTGCTTACTTTATTATATTTGGTGCATACTTAGTTATATTCGGTGCTCATTTTATTATACTGGGTGGCTTATTCGTTCAGTGTTCACTTTATTATATTCGGTGTTCACTAAATTATATTCGGTATGCACTTCATTATATTCGGTGTTGATTTCATTATACTCGGTGATTAAATCATCCAGTTCGGTGCTTCCGACAACTGGTGAGTACATCATTATCTTCGGTCCTACCAACATTATACGCGTACTCTCTTTTTTGGCCTAGCGCACTGCGTGACATAACTGGACTGTGTTTATTTGGAACATTTCCATTCCTGATACACCGTGGAGCATGTATACCAATCAAAAATGCAGAACAAGATAAAAGAGTTATTTGCAAGATCGTGTCTTTTTCACTGTATACGTCCGTCACGCAGTGCGCGCTAGGCCAAAAAAGAGAGTACGCACCCGAATAAAGCCTGCTTAGCCTTATTGAGGCCCTTGTGTAAACATCTCCAAAGGAACCTTGTCCTATTCTCTGTTTTACCGACAATACATTACATTTGAAGCGTGGAATGTCTTCTGCAATTTCGCTGCCACGTGACCCTCTTCGTATTAGCTGAGGAAGCTTAAATTTTCGAAAAACCGACATACTTGAATTTTTCACCGCTCCATCTCAACATGTGGCTTAAGTTTCGCGCAAAAATGTTTCCCTCGGCCGCACGTGCGATAGTCGGCCTTCGACCTAAATTGTTCAAAGGAAGCCATTGTTTTGTCACACCGCCAACAACAAGATCTGTTCTCTTACTGTACACGTCCGTCACGCAATGCGCGCTAGGCCGAAAAAGAGAGAACGCGCTCGAATAAAGCCTGCTTAACCTTATCGAGGCCCTAAAATATTCCGATCGCTCCTTCGTCAGTGATGTCTGTTCCAAACTTGGACTCAATGCATAGAAAAACAAATCCAAGAGCCGAAAGCAGTGGTGGCTGAAGAAAGATCACGCGCAAACTGTCTTAACATATCAAAAAAAATCACGCGCAAAATGTCTGTTCCAAACTTGGACTCAGTGTATAGAAAAACAAATCCAAGAGCCGAAAGCAGTGGTGGCTGAAGAAAAATCACGCGCAAACTGTGTCGCGTTCCCGATGCTGCAGACACGTGGTGTTGTGCACCGGAGTTCGCCAGTATAACCACAGTGTTGAACTTTAGACAAGTAACAGCATGAAACTCTTTATTCACTTAAGCTGGCAGTCTTTGTACAGCACAGGCGGTAAAAACTATAGAACGGATACATGAAGGTTCGATATAAGGAAAACCAAAAGACTACGAAACTAGAAATGATAAAAATGAGGAATATTACAAGTGTAACTTACATCGGATTTTGACTCCGGGGTAGAGAACTCCTAAACTCCGTTCGGCTCCGAAATGCTTTCGCTACAGTGACTCCTCGCAACTGAACTACTTGCTAATAGAAGGCGAATTTAGTTCTTACACTTTGACGTAGGGGAAATAGAAATGAACAGTGCTTTGTGTAGCTAGCTTCGAGCGGATATTCGCTAGTCACGGAATAGAAATCAAACAAAGCGCGCTAACAAATTTAATAGAAAGTCATTGAAAGTTTCTTAGTATCTTTGTGCTAAAAACGGAAGAGTTACATAAGTACAAAAAGATTAGAGTTCGTATCCGTAAACGTGACAAACTGTCTTAACATATCAAAAGCTGAAATAACAATTACTAGTGTTCCGGGTACTTCTACAATCGTACTTTCAAAAGATTGTCTGCTTTTAATAAAGGGTCTTCGTTTTCGTACTACGAAAACGAAGACCTTGCATTAGCCAAAAGAATTGCTTATTTTTTAACGAGAATTTTCCAGCAGAGAAAGCTTAACGACCGTCAGAATCTATTTTAGCTGCAAAATACAGTAGAAATCGATTATTTATTCACGTAACCCAAGAGTCATTTTTCCTGTACAGAAAGCTTTCTCTGTTCCTTTGTCACGCAATGCTAACTATAAATCAAAGGCGGCTGGCGTTCGAATTCTGCCTGCTGTTCCAGAATAATAGTATGTGTGGTAAGTTTACCCGAGGAAACCCTCGAGAATATCAACACCAAATTGGCTCGCATAGCGAAACAGAACAGACAAGACGAGCCGTATGATAATACGGATAATAATGGGAAGAAACGCGTGAAGTGTAATGTATTATATTACTAAGCGTTGTTGCTGTTTAATGTCTGTTCAACTCGTAATTTCTACGGTTTTCTGTTTACAAGGTGTTCGTTTTCGTAGTGCGAAAACGAAGACCGGGGGTCTTAGTTTTCGTGGTACGAAAACGAAGACCGGGGTTCTTAGGTCTTAGGTCTTCGTTTTCGAGGGTCTTCGTTTTCGTAACACCCGCCATTGCAGTCTTTTCCGCCATTTTCATAAAACTTTGAAAATACGCGGAAAATCGCAGAATTGCATTGTGGGGTTATTACCGCGAACAATGTCTTTGGGAGCCTGGTGACGATGATAACGAAGTTTGCACCGAAGATAATGATTTTACGACCGCGTATAATGTTGGTAGGACCGAAGATAATGAAGTGCTCACCAGTTGTCGGAAGCACCGAACTGGATGATTTAATCACCGAGTATAATGAAATCAACACCGAATATAATGAAGTGCATACCGAATATAATTTAGTGAACACCGATTATAGTGAAGTGAACACTGAACGAATAAGCCACCCAGTATAATAAAATGAGCACCGAATATAACGAAGTATGCACCAAATATAATAAAGTAAGCACCGAATATAACGAAGTACGCACCGAATATAATGAAGTAAACACCGAATATAATGATTTAAGCACCGAATAAAAGAAAGTAAACACCGAATATAATAAAGTAAGCACCGAATATAACGAAGTACGCGCTGAATATAATAAAGTAAATACCGAATATAATGATTTAACCACCGAATATAAGGATGTAAGCACCCAATATAAGGATGTAAGCACCGAATTTCATGACCAAAAGTATCATAAGACAGTTATGGCGTTCCATAGTTTCTCATCAACACTGAGTTCATACATGTAAAGGAAGATAAACCGCCGCAGCGAACTTTGAAAAGTTGAGGTTTCGACTGAAGTCGCTTCATGAGCCCGAGCGGTACAATGTGCTGTACATCTATTAACGAGTTCTTTTCGGAATTTACTGGGATTTGAGTCCTTGCGGTAGAATTTTAGCCCTTGTGAAACAAATTTTATATCTTACTCCGTGCTTTAACTTTCTCGCGGAAACTGGCAAGTTTTGGCGAAGGCGGGAGGCAGAGATGCAAGTGAAAAACAATGAAACCGTCGCATTTGTAGAAACTCTTCTGAGTAAGCAAATATATACATACCATCTAATTTGACTCTCTCGTCAAAGTAATTACGCCTCGATCTTGTTGCTAGAAAAGTTTCCTCACATTTTCTGACATTATTTCTGGATTTCATCGAGACACAGACAGTTTTCATTTTTCCATTTTTTTTCTTTACAAGAAAATGCCTTCGCGTTGCCTCGCCCTTTGGAGGTAGCACCATCTCCAGCTGAAAATCTGTAGAACTAAGCCCCCCAAAAATTGTTCCTTACCTCTTTCTCCGAAAATGTTTCTTAGCTGGCGATTCGTGTTGGGTAACAAGTGTAGCTCTTGCAAATAAAGCCAACGGAAGGGTTGTCAGATCTTATTAACAGGTGGGAGGGAAATATAATCCTAATAGTTTACCTGCTCAATGGAGAATTACGCAGGACAATAATTGCTACTCAAAATTAATCACCTTTTGAAATTTTCAAACAGAGAAAAAACCTCACGTTAACATTTTTGCAGCCTTTTATGACTCTGGAAAAAGTTCTGAGTGATTCCTATGACACCTTCCTATAAGGAAACAGGTCATAGATGTATGACTCTGGAAATTACTCTTATTTAGTATGTTAAATGGTACTTGCCTCGCGCAAAATTATCATATATACATTTGGAAAAGGTCCTGAATGATTCGTATGATACCTTCCACGTAGGTCATAGATGTATGACTCTGGGAATTTTTGCTGCGTACTTAACTATGTTTAAAAGTATGAACCTCGCGCTTTCCGGGTCACGCAGCTCATACGAAATTTTAATGTTTATATGAAAAAAGTTCTTAGTGATTCGTATGATGTATGTATGTATGTATGTATGTATGTATGCATGTATGTATGTATGTATGTATGAAGAAACGGGTTATGGATAACTTTGGAAATACTCATCTATACAAAACTTAAATTTGATACATTTCTCTAATCACAAACCACACATGCAGCAAGATTGGTGGAAAATTAATTAATATTTTGCACTTCTGGTATGTTTGTTTTCATTTGTTTTGTTTTGCCGTGTTACTGACGTCCTCAGTGTGCGTAAGTTATTAGGAAGGAAGCGATGAAGAAATTTGATTCTCATTTAATATTGATGGCAGCATCTAACAAACTCCTCTTGTAAGATTTATCAAAAGGAAATCCTTGGTATAGATTTTCAACGCTAACGACGATAGAACTTTCTTATTCAACGACCAAACTCAGAATTCACCAGACCACGACAGAATTTCTTCTTACAATATCACTACAATATCGAGCAGACAAATAATGAGATTAAAGAGAAATATCTACGACGAGAATTAGTTGTCAGCGATCCAGTACCAAATTCTCCGAACTGTATGGCAAATAATGAGATTTACTCATAATCAGGCGAGTTGCAGAGGACGATTGTGAAATACGCATCTATTATTATGCAACTGCACTAACAAGAGTACAGATAACGCGCAAATCGAGTACAAACATCATATGATATTGTACAGTTGGTTATTAACACCTTTGCCAAGCTATAGCCTTCTAAGATAGCACTATCTGCAACTGAAATGCCCCATAACAAATTATTTCTTACCTTTTTCTCTAAAAATGTTTCTTTGCTGGCCATTCTTGTCTGAATATTTGTGTAGCTCCTGCAAATGATACCAACGAAAGTGCTTCAACAGGCGTATGAAAAACAGCCCTGCCGCGAACAAGACCTTTTTTGCCATTTCCTCACGACACATGTTTAGGGTATAAAACTTGAAAATATATTTTAAGCTAAATCTTTCCCAAGACTTTGGAAGTCTCACGATCAACATGCATGTTTCTATATCTATATCTTTCTAGATACATGTATTTCATATATTCGTTGTGTGTGATGCATGTTTCTGCGTTGATAATTTTATTGTGTTCCCCTTTTTTATCGAAGAATCGATAGCGTGGAAAAGTCATATATATTTGCAAAATTGGACAACAGACTTGAAGAAAATGGATGTTTGTTTAACATCAAAACATATTTTGTGATACGATATTTGCGGTTTTTTCTATTAGCGTAATATGCGTTCCGGAAGTACAATGTCGGCCAAAAAGCTCTGAGTAGTGGCCGGGAGAAAGGGTAATTACTGGTGTATAAGAAAATAGGAAACAGGAAAAAAATAGGTAATTTAGCAATGAAAATTCCAATGGGTGGCTCTTCTTATCCCGCTGTATCTTGCCTTAAATTGTACTGAACAAAGCATCATCCTTGAAAAAATGCCGAAAAAATTTGTTACTTTTGCAAGCTACAAAACCCTTATTTCTGATTATGATGTAATTTTACATGTAGTCAGATCCAAACGTTCAGTACTGTTTCAGAATTGTTTATACTAATCAATTATTAAAGCTTCGGACTCCTTGTTTGTTTCCAACTTGTTTTTAAAAACCTGTGCAATTCCTTCGAAAAAGACTTGTTTCGTTTTATTTCTAATTAACAATTGGTTCATGCTTTAGCGTGCACTATCGAGTTATGGAACACGTGGAAAATTTGGAGAGCACGAAAGAAGCGTAAGAGTTTCCCTAGGGGTTCTGTCCTGGTGTACCGGTTCACAAGGGAATTACCATTGTTCTTTCTTTGTTTAGGAGTCATGGTTAGCTGTTGTGTATTGTTTGGTCTTTTGTATTGGCTCTTGTGAACCGGTACACGAGGACAGAACCGCCCGAGGTGATAGCCGAGGGCAACTCTAGCTTCTTGAGTGCTTTCCAAACTCCCACCTGCTCCATAACTCGATAGTGCACAGCTGAAAGCATGAACCAATTGTTTTAGAACACAGCCGGTGGAATTGTGCATCAAATCCGAGGTGATAAACAGACAACAATATCAGTTGAAGCGAATCGTGACGGCGCTGATGCCGAGTCTCCTTTTCCGTTGTTTTTCACTTTTTCTGCCTCATTTAAGAACTCTAGCCCAAGGGAGAAGATCGAAACATTGTCTTCGTTTTCGGACTAGTAGGCCGAGTTTCTGTTTGTATCCATTATTGACACGAAATATATTATTTTTCCTTAACAATGGACGCTAGCGCGAAAAAAAAAATTTCTGGCGAAGCGATTTGCTGACGCTGTCAGCGTGCGCTATCGGGATTTTGAGGACGCTTACGTATATTGAATTTGACTGCGCGGTTCTGCTAGCTATGTTCTAATGCTCTTTTAACTATGGCGGATTAATTTATTAAACTTTTCACGTCGCAAAGTGGGAACACCATGCTATTGCATAATTTTGGCGGAATGTATTGTTTAATGACCTTCAAATAATGCGTTCATGCGGGTTTGAAAAATCTCGTTTACAAAAAGAGAAAGAAAAAGTGGAATGGCGAGTGATAAAACCGGATACAAACTGCCAATAAGGAGTTTTTACGTAAACCTCAACGCAACGAATTTAGTATGACCCATCAAAAATTTCAGCTGAACAAGGTTATGAAAACTGTTATATCCCGAATACATAACATTACAGTGGCGGATCTAGGGGAGGAGCCCGGGGGGTATACACTCGTTCCCTTATTTTGGGTAAAAATATAAACGCAGAAGGAAGAAAACACGGCAGGTGAACACACACAAACAATAACGCCCCTCAAGGGGATTTTAGCGACTATAAAACTTTCAATCCACGTTTGCTGTCAACTGCGGGGCATGGCATTTATCGTGTGCACACTTATTAGTGTGTATATGACAGGATTTTTAGTCGAGATCTTTTCAGTAAAGATACAAAACCAACATCTTCAATGGCTATGGTGGTATGACCGTTTTGAAAAATAGAATAGTTGATCCTTCACACCCAAGCATCAGTATATGTGTATTCTCCATACTGTTTTCGTTCCATTTCCTGTGTCATTTCCATATGATCAGTTCCTTAATTCTCATGAGCTTAATGTTTAATTCAGCAGTGACACTTACGGGAGAATTTAGATGTTAGTTACCATCAGGGGTGACAGGATATTAAGCCTGTTCTAATTCTCAAAATGGTCATGGTGCTCTGTTAGTTTTCAACGCTGTCTCCATTTCTTGGTTTTGAAGACTAAGAAGACAACTATTTTGATTACTCCCGCTCATTTTAAATCAGTTTCTTTCTTTTTTTCAATTCCATCAATACGTGCAAAAGATTTGAAGTAATGTCGATCAAAACCGTCATTAATTTACTTTGGGATTGATCGTATAACGTCAGGGTGTACAGACTGTTGGACAGATCATGAGTCTGCTGTCTGAAGGAAACAGAAGTGAGTGGCGAATGTTCGTTTTCGAAGATACACATCTCAAAGAACGCCGTTTCGCAGGTGAAGCTACACGTGGATTGAAAGTGGATATTAAATCTTTTTATCTCTCAGTCTGAAGCAGGCCCACGGTCAGTCGTTTCCTAGACAACCGCAAGTGACCGTTTGTGGTTTACTCGCCCTTTCGCTGGTCGTTACTGACTGGAGACCGTAACCGACTTCTTATGTCTCCATGCACCTCCAGCTTACCTTTAAAACTTATTATTAATACTCTTTTTCTAGTCTCCTTTGACAACAGAATTATAATCTTTTGAGAGCTTAGCCGGCTCCTCTAACTGGCTAAATCCACCTTGTTAAGCTAAATGATTAAATAAGATAACCGAGAAGTTGAACTTTGGACGAAATGTTCTTGATATTTGAGATTGATGATTATGTTCTTTTATGTAATTTCAATCTCCTTTGATTTCCGTTATGGTAAAACATTTTCTTAATTCAATTTGAATTAAGAAAAACTTAAAACGAAATTAAATCACGACTTTGTACTAAGAGCGATTATTTCCTGTAGGTTTTATACTTTACTAAAAAATTTTTCTGATGTAAAGTTTCTAAGCAAGTAAGAAACAACATATCTCGTTAATGGCATTGGAATTTTATCAAGATTTCTTTAACAAACTGATGAGTTTCTAAGATCACATATCAATCAACACTAGCACTACATTTAAAACTAGCCTTCAAGGTGCTAAGGGGTGTTAAATTGCCAAAAGAAGAATTGACTACCGGCTTGGCAATCAAGTTCGTTCGGTTCGGAGACAAGTTTAACCAGTTATGTTCTAAAAGGTTATTCAATTTAAATCGTATGGATCAGTGTTTAGATGTGTATTTCATAGAATACCTCAATGTCAGATGGAGTCTAAAAAGTGATCCCGTGCAAAAACCGAAATCTTGGTTACTGAGCTAATTCAGTTACTTAAATAAAGAAATCGCAAGTTTCCGACGAAGAGAGCGGTGAAATGAAATCTGAGGGACAGAGCTTGATTTGTTGACCAGGCCTTAAGTGAGGAGGCACTGACTCTATTAATCATACTGTTACTAGACTTACTCAATACTTACTTAGACTGCATAGTTTTCAGTGTTTAGTTTGTTATTTCGAAGAAAACTTCAATGTCGGATGGAGTAAAAAAAAGTGCTCCTGTGAAAAATCCACAGTTCGGGCCCGAATAGCCCGAGGGGTTGGAGTACGTCCCGCCGCATTTAGTATGGGAGTTTTGATTGTTCCCTACTTCATTTGATACGCTGATGTCATATCCCGCTCCAAAAGTGGGCCCGTGGGAGGAACATCTGTACATGGAGCGATGCTGGTTTTGGTATTGTGTCAGCTTCACAGGATTGTATCCTTTGGCGTTGTTGAATGAGAATAAAAAGGCTTTGGTGGCGTAAGACCAACCACAGGAACCTAAAATGATGATTAAAATGGAAATAAAGGGAATGACAATAACACATTAGACGAATTGCTTGCAAGTGCGGCGTTGTAGAGAGAGGAAATAAAAGCTTTGCCGGCTGAAGAATAACCACACGAACCTAAAATGAAAAGAGTTAGGGACCGGTTACTATTTTTGACCAGGGGGAGAGGGGAGGGGTGAAAGGGGAGGGGGAGAGGGGAGGGGGAGAGGGGAGGGTGGAGAGGGGAGGGGGGAGGGAAGGATTCTGGGGGAAGGATCACATGGTTTTTCAGAGGAACGGAGGGGAGGTTCAACTCTTATTGACAGGCACTAAAGGGGGGAGGGCTGAGAATTTCTGAAGCGATGGGATCAATTTATCACCATTTTGATGATTTCGTAACTTTATCTTTGTATGATTAACGGTGGCTTTCTTCGTTTTTCTTTGGATTATATCTTTGAGGACTGTAAGATCATGAAGGAGCAATCTTATGATTGATAATTTCGCACCGATGGCTGTGTTCAGTAAGAAACGTTTAAAACTGTGCGAATGTGAACAAAAATTATGATGAATAAATTTAACTTGCCGAACTAGAACCGAGCGCCTTAATTTGTTAAAAATAGATTTAAAGAACACAATAGCATAATTTTACTTGTAAAAAAGAGAACTCGACATATGGTCTAAAGTGTTTTCAAAGAAAACATATAATCGAAGGAGATCATTAATTAAACATCCTTTATTTCAGTTCTCCAATACGAATAATGGATAAAACGAAACAGGTAGAAAAGACACGAAACGGGAATGCCAGAATCAAATTAAATCAAATAAAAATGACGCATCAAAAATCAAATCAAATCCAAAGCATGACTTTAAGTTAAAACGCTTTCCAAACGCGTTTCAAGCCACTTAAGAGTTTGTCTACTTCGAGATCTCAATTGTTACTGTCTACTGTGATATTTTTTGTTCCTAAAATGTACACTTTGATGGTTGTCACTGTGGGTCCCCTCCCATCACAGTTGCTATGGAATGTCGATGCTGCCCAGCCGTCAGTCTTTGCGCGCCAACACCTCACAAAACTACTCCGCCCTGAACTTACTAGGACTGGCTCTAGATAAGAAAGCAGCTTTTCTGTGAAGTGTTTGTAGTCGAGGCTGGTAAGAATAACGGAACTATTCAGGCCATCTGTACGGATAACCAACAAAGAGAGAAAAAGTCAGGGTTGCCTTACAATGCTTTCGAAGGAAACAACGAGATAGGGACATTGTAATAAAAAACAAAGATGAATTAAGGATGATCAAGATATAAAAATCGACACGGAATATAAACAACAAAATTTGAAGATTTAAGCCAATTTTGCTTTTTTTTTGTCTTGTTTTTTTTTTGTCCGAAAGAGGATATCTATCCTCTCTTGGTGGGACATATTCTTCAGCCTTTTAACTGTTAAGAAATCCGGGATTGCTTTGGTTGCGCGTGAACTTCGAGATTGCTATTTGTGGGTAGTGCGTCATTATGCTAAGTGTCATGTCATGTCTGATTACAATAAATAAATAACTAATAATGAATAAAATAACTGGCTGGTGGGGGTGGAGAATTTTTTGGAGTGACTCCATTTTTTTTTTAGGGGGAGCGGGGAGGGGAGTCAGTCGTCTCCAACAAAGTATAAAAGAACAAATTTTCGAAAAATGAGTGTTTCCTTTATCCCAATAACCATCTCTATTCTCCCCTCTGGTTTCGCTGCTACAGTTTTCTGATAGGGCTTGAACAAGCTCAGTTGTGGCATGTGCTGTTCTGCTTCACGTCGACCTTTTAAACTTGGCATTCTTATGCATATATGAGGGGCAACTACCTGCATAGATTTTTAATATTGGTATTTGCACATAACTACTCTGAGAGGGGGCTCGTACAAAATTATATCTGCCAATGAAGGCGATCATCAGAATGCTACAAAGCTCAGAGCCTTATGGTATATGGGGGGATCAGGGAATCTAAATCTAATCTAAATATCGTTATGTCGGCAAAATCGTTTAGGACATCACGCAAACTCTAAGATAATTATAAGTGAAGCTATAATAAATATACAACACTCTTAAAAACTATTGAAAATTATTAAAGACTATTTAAAACTACTGATAAAATAAATTTAAGTTAGTTTGCTTTTAACAATACGGAGGGATTGGCTGGAAACAGTTTCTTTTGGAAGTTTGTTCCATTCAGTTATTGTCCTGGGGAAAAAAGAAAATCTAAAAATATCTTTATGTTCTTTCGGTACAATAAATTTAAAATCATAGCTTCCTCGGGTTCTCCTTTCTTTGTTTGTTACCCCAATCCCCATCTAGGAGGCTGTGGCACATCTTGTACATAGTGGAGAGCCTTGCATGTCTTCTCATTGTTTCAGGTGGTTCCCACTGTAGGTCTTGCAGCATTTCCGTCACGCTCGCTGTTCGATCGTAATTCCCAGTGACAAAGCGGTCTGCTTTCCGCTGTACCTTTTCTAGAGCAGCTCTATCTTTCTGGTAATGTGGGTCCTATGCGCCACAGGCATACTGGAGTTTTGGCCTCACAACTGTCATATACACGGTTTCTTTCACTGACTTTGGAAAATTCCACAGGTTTCGCTTGATAAGTCCTAGGACCTTATTTGCTCTAGATGTGATTGTTTGAATGTGCGGTGATCACCTCATTTTGTTATCGAGCATTACCCCCAGATAAGGGTGAGATTCTACTTCTTCTAGGATTTGTCCACAGAATACGTATTCTCGCTTTGGTGGATCTCTCTTGGTTGTAAAACACATGATCTTACACTTTGAAGGATTAAATTCCATCTTCCACGTTTGTTGCCAGTCTTCTAATCTCTACAAGTCCTCTTAGAGATCGGCTGTGTCTTCATCACAACAAATTGTCCCATATAACAATGCATCATCAGCAAAAAGTCTAACAGTAGATTTAAGAGTATCAGGTAAGTCATTTATATACATTAAGAACAGTAGCGGTCCTAAGACTGTTCCTTGGGGAACACAGATGTCGTAACTACAGGGGCAGATGATGCCCCCTCAATTACCACTGATTGGGTATGCTGTGTTAGGAAACGTTATCGTAATACTAACAAAATCCTTCCCCCTCCCCATAGTATTTATGAGAGATCTGCATAAGAAGAAAACTGAAGAGAACTTTTTTTCGCGATTAAGAAAGATTTGTGTAGCTAGTTCCTTTTTTTTTTCTTTTCTGTTTTTGCTTTTCAGTTCTTTTTCGTCTTGTTTGATTTTTGTTCATTTCACCGTACGAGTAAGTTTATACGTCAGTTTTTTTTGTCTTAGGGTTGGAGTCTTCTCATAACATATTGTCACCATTGATTTGACCGTACTAAATTCTGGTTTATCTCAGGGGCGATTATAAGAAACTATTTATAATTTCAGTCACCTTCGGTTTTCATGTCAAAAGGAGCCAGAACAGTCTTCGTGGGTACAATCGAAGTAAACCAGTATTTGCCGCTGCCCGCTTGTCCTCCTTCGCTCATTTTGATTTCCTTGCAAGTCTCTGCAGGCAGCTCAGGAATAGACCCGAGAGGGACTAAAACAAGAAAATACACATGTACTGTAAAAATTTTCTCATGTAGCTACTGCATTATTGTATCATTAGGTATCGATTTTAATGGCATTTTGGCTCGTAGAGGCTGTGGTTATTAATACTGGTAAAAAGCAATAAGATTTTTGATTTTTTGGCTTTTTCTCTCGATTTATTCATAAAAAATGTCATAAAAAACCTAGCTCTGCAAACTCAATCTAAAAGGAAATATATGGTATCTGGACGGGTGAATTATGGATAAGGCACTTAAATCAATTTCAGGTATTTTTCAAACAGCTGCAGTTGTCAGAACTCGCCATCACCCATACCCACTCCGTCCGATTTAAATTTCGTGACGCGCTATTAGAATAAGGTAGGGACCATATGGACAAAGACGTACGCGTGGACGTACGTTTACGTTTAAATAACCCCAGAGACTCTGTGTTCCTTATATCGCGTGGTAAACTGTTCCATAATGTGGCGCCATTGTAGCTAAAGCTTTTTCTGTAATAATTAGTGCGCGGTAGTGGAACATTAAGCTTATTTTCAGAGTCCCTGAGGTCATAAGCGGGGTCACGCCACGTAAACTTTGAATATAGATACCTTGGAGCTAGCCCGTGCAGACATCTAAACATCATGGTGGTTTTATGGATTTCCTGCTGGCGTGCAAGATTTTTCCACCCTAAAAACTCGAGTAGCTCAGTTGCATCAGCATTATAGTTAGAGAATGTCAACACACGGGCTGCTCTATTCTGCAATTTCTGCAGTTTGTCTCGTAGCGTTTTCCCACAGCTACCCCAAACAATGTCACAGTAATCAAAGTGAGGTTTTACTAAAGTTTGGTAGATGAGATGTAAGGCTGATGCTGGGATCACGTGCCTAATTCGCTTTAGGGCCCCGATACCAGAGGCGATCCTTTTCGTTAGTTTTTCGATGTGACTAGGCCAATCGAGTTTATCGTCTATTATTACACCAAGCGATTTTGTAGCTGTAACCTGGCTCACTTGAGTATTGTTCATTCTAATTGTTGGTGAAGCTGTGAGAGTATTCAGTCTCTGCCTCGACCCTATTAGCATGAATTCGGTTTTAGTCATGTTCAACGTGAGTTTGTTCGCTTGTAGCCAGTTGAAGACGTTTTCTAGGTCTTCATTTAGACAAAACTGAACGTTCTCAAGATTGCTTCCCGCATATGTGAGATGCGTGTCATCGGCATACATTCTCGGTTTACAATTTGATAAGCAATTTGGAAGATCGTTGATATATAATAAGAACAATAATGGACCGAGGATGGTCCCTTGAGGGACGCCGCAGGTCAACGAGTAGCTACTGGATAGCGACCCGTTCACAGAGCATTTTTGTGTTCGGTTTTCCAAATATGACTGAAACCATCTGAAAGATTTTCCATGCATATCATAATAGTTTAGTTTCGATAGAAGGATCTGATGATCAACCGTCAAAAGCTTTTTTTAAATCTAGAAAAATGACTCCATTGATTTTCTCTTTATCAATATTATATGCCCAGGAATCTGTCGCTTCCAACAAAGCTGTTACAGTTGAATGATTAGCACGAAACCCTCATTGGTTTTGACATAGAATATCGTGCTCTTCCAAATAGGCATATAACTGTTCATAAACTATCCTTTCAAACACCTTCGCCATTATTGGAATCACCGATATTGGGCGGTAATTGTTAGCATCACCGCGGTCACCCTGTTTATAAAGAGGGGTAATCCCTTGCATATTTCCAGTCGTTTGGGAACGTCCCTTGGGTAATAGATTGATTGAAAATATCACATATCGGCACACAAATAAGATCAGCACATTCCCTGATAAACCTAGCAGATATTTTGTCAAGGCCCGTTGCCTTTGACTTGTCTAGTTTATTTAAAAGTGAAAATACTTTAGTTGGATTGGTGGGTTGGAGCTTAAACCGTTTATCTGTTGCGGTAAGATATCTTTGATAGCTACCACTATCACAATTTATCTCACTGGCAAGTTTTGGACCAATATTAGCAAAGTGGTTATTGAATTCGTTTGATAGCTCCAACGGATTAGTTATCGTTAATGCGTTCACTTTTAGTGACGGCACTGGCGTTTTCCCAGATTTTCGAGAAGTTAGCTCGTTTATAGTCTGCCAGGTCTTTCGGGAGTCGCTGGTTTGCTTATTAAAACTATTTTGGTTATAAACTTGCTTAGCTGAGCGTATTTGCTTATTGACTATATTTCTTTGTTTCTTAAATAATGCCCAATCGTTAGGATCATTTGTCTTGCTAGCTTTGATTTTTAATATGTCTCTATTATGCATAAGGTCTTTCAACTCAGAGGTAATCCACGGAGAACTCCGTGAACGAACGCGCATCGTATTCAGTGGGGCATGTTTGTCAGCGATAGCCAGAAATGTACATTTCCATTGCTGCCACATCACGTTTGGGTTGGAAGACTCGTATACATTATCCCAACATTGAGATAGAATATTATAACGAAACTTTTGGTGATCGAAATTTCGGAAATTTCTGTATGTAATAGAATTATGTCCGTTAGACATCCCATTCAGGGCAAGTTTTCTATATACATACAACATGCTATGATCACTTATTCCGATATGACAAACTCCCGAACTTTCATATCATCTGCGAATAATTTCGATTGAGATTCTATGTTCCGCGAGATGTCATTAATGTAAAAATTACAAAAAAAAAGACCAAATGACCCCGAAGGCCCATTTTTCCAGTTTTTACCTAGGCAAAAGAACATGAGGTATAATCTTAGAAATACGTCTGTCTCTTTCCCTAGAATCCACACAGAAAGGTTTAAGAATGTTTTTAGTAATAGGATAATTTTTAAATATGACATAGAATAGTTTCCCTTGTGAGTTTATGTTGTAGCTTAGGATATGTGATTTTAACTTAAGAAATAAAGATTAGGATATATGATTTGATTTGATTTCAATATCGGTCCTAATACGGTTCCCTGCGGCACACCGGATAGGAC